>NC_092725.1:7398251-7402335 GCF_047496885.1 Scyliorhinus torazame | reverse complement strand
TGATGATTACGATGATGATGATTACGATGATGATGATTACGATGATGATGATGATTACGATGATGATTACGATGATGATGATTACGATGATGATAATCACGATGATGATGATTACGATGATGATCACGATGATGATGATTACGATGATGATGATGAGCACGATGATGATGATTACGATGATGAGGATTACGATGATGATGATCACGATGATGATGATTACGATGATGATGATTACGATGATGATGATTACGATGATGATCACGATGATGATGCTCATGATGATTACGATGATGATGATTACGATGATGATGATTATAATGATGATGATCACATTGATGATGATCATGATGATGATTACAATGATGATGATTAGGATGATGATGATCACGATGATGATGATCACGATGATGATGATTACGATGATGATTACGATGATGATGATTACGATGATGATAATTACGATGATGATGATCACGTTGATGATGATTACGATGATGATGATCACGTTGATGATGATTACGATGATGATGATGAGGATGATGATGATTACAATGATGATGATTACGATGATGATGATCACGATGATGATGATCACGTTGATGATGATTACGATGATGATGATGAGGATGATGATGATTACAATGATGATGATCACGATGATGATGATCACGATGATGATGACTACGATGATGATGATCACAATGATGATCACGATGATGATGATTACGATGATGATGATCACGATGATGATGATCACGATGATGATTACGATGATGATGATGATTACGATGATGATGATTACGATGATGATGATTACGATGATGATCACGATGATGATGATCACGATGATGATGATCACGATGATGATTACGATGATGATGATTACGATGATGATCACGATGATGATGATTACGATGATGATGATTACGATGATGATTACGATGATGATTACGATGATGATGATTACGATGATGATGATTACGATGATGATGATCACAATGATGATGATTACGATGATGATGATCACGATGATGATCACGATGATGATGATTAGGATGATGATGATTACGATGATCACGATGATGATGATCATGATGATGATGATCACGATGATGATGATTACGATGATGATGATCACGATGATGATGATTACGATGATGATGATCACGATGATGATCACGACGATGATGTTCACGATGATGATTATCCCGATGATGATCACAATGATGATGATCACGATGGTGATGATCACAATGATGATCACAATGATGATGATCACGATGGTGATGATCACAATGATGATGATCACGATGATAATGATCACGATGATGATGATGATCACGATGATGATGATCACGATGATGATCACGATAATGATTACGATGATGATGATTACGATGATGATGATCACGATGATGATGATTACGATGATGATGATCACGATGATGATGATTACGATGATGATGATTACAATGATGATGATCACGATGATGATGATCACGATGATGATCATGATGATGATGATCACAATGATGATTACGATGATGATGATTACGATGATGATTACAATGATGATGATCACGATGATGATTACGATGATGATGATTACGATGATGATCACAATGATGATGATCACGATGATGATGATTACGATGATGATGATCACGATGATGATGATCACAATGATGATGATCACGATGATGATGATCACGATGATAATTACAATGATGATTACGATGATGATGATCACAATGATGATTACAATGATGATCACGTTGATGATGATTACGATGATGATGATTATGATGATTAAGCCATTTGGGGAAATTGGCTCCAGAGAAGTACGGTGAATTATCCTCTGCCCACGGAATATAATCCCTGCAGCAGATTCCCCACTACTCGAAGCCAGTCCATCAAAAACGGGCAGCACGGTAGCATTGTGGATAGCACAATTGCTTCACAGCTCCAGGGTCCCAGGTTCAATTCCGGCTTGGGTCACTGTCTGTGCGGAGTCTGCACATCCTCCCCGTGTGTGCGTGGGTTTCCTCCGGGTGCTCCGGTTTCCTCCCACAGTCCAAAGATGTGCGGGTTAGGTGGATTGGCCATGATAAATTGCCCTTCGTGACCAAAATTGCCCTTAGTGTTGGGTGGGGTTACTGGGTTATGGGGATAGGGTGGAGGTGTTGACCTTGGGTAGGGTGCTCTTTCCAAGAGCCGGTGCGGACTCGATGGGCCGAATGGCCTCCTTCTGCACCGTAAATTCTATGATTCTATGATTCAAAGACCTAGCAGCAAAGGTGCGATATGTGGCGCAGTGGTTAGCACTGCTGCCTATGGCACTGAGCAGCAGGGTTTGAATCCTGGCTCTGGGTCACTGTCCGTGTGCAGCTTGCACATTCTCCCCATGTTTGCGTGGGTTTCACCCCCACAACCCAAAATATGTGCAGAGTAGGTGGATTGGCCACGCTAAATTGCCCCTATAATTGGGTACTCTACATTGTTTTTAAAACTTGCATAAAGAACAGTTGGATACATTTTCGAGCAGTTCTCCAATAACAGGCGAAGCAGGTATCGGTATATCCCATCAGGGTGGGCCACTAGTTGAGACTAAAACAAAAAGTGAAGAAGTAATGCCGAATGTTGCGGACATTATTCCTGTGAAGAGACCGGAATGCAGATCATTCCTGAAGTCACAAACATGCCTGTCACTGGGAAAGCGTTGAAAAGTCTGCCGATATTGGATGCCTCCCCAGTTGATGAGCAGAATGTACAGCAAAGGCTCCAGAATCAGCTATTGTGGCAGAAGAGCCACTGAAGCTACTACAGCAGAAGGTCCTGGACAAGGAACAGGTTTAAAATTGTTATGCATCTCATGTTTTGAAAAGCACAATTATATTTGTTAAACATTCACATTTCCAAAGAAAGGGGGATGTGGTGATGTGCATATGCAGAGCAATGTTAATAGTTGGATGTACGACCAGCAGGTGGGATGGTGTTCCACCATGTGACGCCACAGATCGGGGTTTGGTAGTAAGTCGTACTTGAGGACAGTCGCAATAGAAGTACTCGAGGAGAATTCACTCATTTGTTATTATAGGAGTCGGAGAGAGGGAGAGTGTGAGAGAGAGAGAGAGTGTGTGAGAGGGAGAGAGAGTGAGTGTGTGAGAGAGAGAGAGTGAGTGTGAGAGTGAGTGTGAGAGAGAGAGGGAGTGTGAGACAGAGAGGGAGTGTGAGAGAGAGAGAGAGAGAGAGAGGGGGAGTGTGAGAGGGAGAGAGAGAGGGAGTGTGTGAGAGAGAGAGAGAGAGGGAGTGTGAGAGGGAGAGAGAGCGAGGGAGTGTGTGTGAGAGACAGGGAGCTGGGTCCCTGATGCAGGGTCTGTGATGGGATATTAATGAGAGAGAGGGAGTGTGTGAGAGAGAGAGAGTGTGTGAGAGGGAGAGAGAGTGAGTGTGTGAGAGAGAGAGAGGGAGTGTGAGAGTGAGTGTGAGAGAGAGAGGGAGTGTGAGACAGAGAGGGAGTGTGAGAGAGAGAGAGAGAGAGAGAGAGGGGGAGTGTGAGAGGGAGAGAGAGAGAGAGTGTGTGAGAGAGAGAGAGGGAGTGTGAGAGGGAGAGAGAGCGAGGGAGTGTGTGTGAGAGACAGGGAGCTGGGTCCCTGATGCAGGGTCTGTGATGGGATATTAATGAGAGAGAGGGAGTGTGTGAGAGAGAGAGAGAGTGTGTGAGAGGGAGAGAGAGTGAGTGTGAGAGAGAGAGAGTGAGTGTGAGAGAGAGGGAGTGTGAGAGAGAGAGGGAGTGTGAGAGAGAGAGAGAGAGTGAGTGTGAGAGAGAGAGAGTGAGTGTGAGAGAGAGAGGGAGTGAGAGAGAAAGGGAGTGTGAGAGAGAGAGGGAGTGTATGTGTGAGAGAAAGAGTGAGTGTGAGAGAGAGTGAGTGTGAGAGGGAGAGAGAGAGAGGGAGTGTGAGAGAGAGAGGGGGAGAGAGAGAGAGAAGGTGTGTGAGAGAGAGAGAGGGATTGTGAGAGGGAGAGAAAGAGGGAGTGTGAGAGAGAGAGAGTGTGAGAGAGAGAGGGAGTGTGTGAGAGAGAG
>NC_092725.1:7295751-7393251 GCF_047496885.1 Scyliorhinus torazame | reverse complement strand
GAGTGTGTGAGAGAGAGAGAGAGTGAGTGTGAGAGTGAGTGTGAGAGAGAGAGGGAGTGTGAGAGAGAGAGGGAGTGTGTGAGAGAGAGAGAGAGAGGGAGGGAGTGTGAGAGAGAGAGGGAGTGTGAGAGAGAGAGAGTGTGTGAGAGGGAGAGAGAGTGAGTGTGTGAGAGAGAGTGTGAGAGTGAGTGTGAGAGAGAGAGGGAGTGTGAGAGAGAGAGAGAGAGAGAGAGAGAGAGGGTGTGTGAGAGAGCGAAGGAGTGTGAGAGAGAGAGGGAGTGTGTGAGAGAGAGAGAGAGAGGGAGGGAGTGTGAGTGAGAGAGGGAGTGTGAGAGAGAGAGAGTGTGTGAGAGGGAGAGAGAGTGAGTGTGTGAGAGAGAGTGTGAGAGTGAGTGTGAGAGAGAGAGGGAGTGTGAGAGAGAGAGAGAGAGAGAGGGAGTGTGAGAGAGAGAGGGAGTGTGTGAGAGGGAGAGAGAGTGAGTGTGTGTGAGAGAGTGAGTGTGAGAGTGAGTGTGAGAGAGATAGGGAGTGTGAGAGAGAGAGGGAGTGTGAGAGAGAGAGAGTGAGTGTGAGAGAGACAGAGGGGGAGTGTGTGAGAGAGAGAGAGAGAGAGGGAGTGTGAGAGAGAGAGGGAGTGTGAGAGAGAGTGAGTGTGAGAGAGACAGAGAGGGAGCTGGGTCCCTGATGCAGGGTCTGTGATGGGATATTAATGAGAGAGAGGGTGTGTGTGAGAGAGAGAGCGAGGGAGTGTGTGAGAGAGAGAGAAAGACGGAGTGTGTGTGAGAGAGAGAGTGAGTGTGAGAGAGAGAGGGAGTGTGAGAGAGAGAGAGGGAGTGAGAGAGAGAGCGAGAGTGAGTGTGAGAGAGACAGAGGGGGAGTGTGAGAGAGAGAGCGAGAGTGAGTGTGAGAGAGACAGAGAGGGAGCTGGGTCCCTGATGCAGGGTCTGTGATGGGATATTAATGAGAGAAGGGGAGTGTGTGAGAGAGAGAGAGAGAGTGAGTGTGAGAGAGAGAGGGAGCTGGGTCCCTGATGCAGGGTCTGTGATGGGATATTAATGAGAGAAGGGGAGTGTGTGAGAGAGGGAGAGAGAGTGTGAGAGAGAGAGAGTGAGTGTGAGAGAGAGAGTGAGTGTGAGAGAGAGAGTGTGAGTGTGGGAGAGAGAGGGAGTGTGTGAGAGAGAGAGAGAGTGAGTGTGAGAGAGAGAGGGAGTGTGTGAGAGAGAGGGAGTGTGAGAGAGAGAGGGAGTGTGTGAGAGAGAGAGAGGGAGTGTGTGAGAGAGAAAGAGTGAGTGTGAGCGAGAGAGGGAGAGCTGGTTCCCTGATGCAGGGTCTGTGATGGGATATTAATGAGAGAGAGGGAGTGTGTGAGATAGAGAGAGGGAGTGTGTGTGAGAGAGAGAGGGAGTGTGTGAGATAGAGAGAGGGAGTGTGTGCGATAGAGAGAGGGAGTGTGAGAGAGAGCTGGTTCCCTGATGCAGACTGTGAGATGGGATATTAATCTTACAGGAGATGGTCACGTGTGTAGAGTGTAAGGAGCAGTTCTATGTGATGAGGAGGTGTGTGTGAGAGCGAGTGAGCGATAGTGTGACATTGCCAACTCAGCGATTCTCGCCCAGCAGGAACAGTCAGACTGCACTGTTCCACAGTGAAGCTCTCTGCACCCGTCCATTGTGTTGGAGAATAGAAATTATCGACCTATCCTGCAGTGATCTGTCCCTCCGACTGCAGAGCTGTGTGAGACTGACGGTGTGACGGTGAGTTTAAATACCGCATCGTGATTAGTTTTTTGTGAATGAATCCGGAGCTATTCCGAATGGAGGACCGACTGTTTCCCAGAGCAGGGATATCCGCGACAGCTACTCGCCCACAGCTCACCGTCACCTGGGACGCTACTGCGCGTGGAAATGTCGCATTGAACACCCCTTCCCAAAGCTGCCCTCACCAAAACGCAGACCCTCCAACCCACCCAAACAACCCCACCCTGCCCGACCCACCAAAACCCCCCGCCCGCCCCAACCCGGCCCCACCCATCCCCACCCACCTCCGTCATACTACACTCACCCCAGCGTATATTCAGCAGGGTGAGGATCACTCACTGTGTAACTGTACAGAGTCACTGTTTATTCAGCAGGGTGAGGATCACTCACTGTGGAACTGTACAGAGTCACTGTTTATTCAGCAGGGTGAGGGTCACTCACTGTGTAACTGTACAGAGTCACTGTTTATTCAGGGTGAGGATCACTCACTGTGTAACTGTACAGGGTCACTGTTTATTCAGCAGTGTGAGGGTCACTCACTGTGTAACTGTACAGAGTCACTGTTTATTCAGGATGAGGATCACTCACTGTGTAACTGTACAGAGTCACTGTTTATTCAGCAGAGTGAGGTTCACTCACTGTGTAACTGTACAGAGTCACTGTTTATTCAGCAGGGTGAGGATCACTCACTGTGTAACTGTACAGAGTCACTGTTTATTCAGGGTGAGGATCACTCACTGTGTAACTGTACAGAGTCACTGTTTATTCAGCAGAGTGAGGTTCACTCACTGTGTAACTGTACAGAGTCACTGTTTATTCAGCAGGGTGAGGATCACTCACTGTGTAACTGTACAGAGTCACTGTTTATTCAGCTGGGTGAGGATCACTCACTGTGTAACTGTACAGAGTCACTGTTTATTCAGAGTGAGGATCACTCACTGTGTAACTGTACAGAGTCACTGTTTATTCAGGGTGAGGATCACTCACTGTGTAACTGTACAGAGTCACTGTTTATTCAGCAGGGTGAGGATCACTCACTGTGTAACTGTACAGAGTCACTGTTTATTCAGCAGTGTGAGGATCACTCACTGTGTAACTGTACAGAGTCACTGTTTATTCAGGGTGAGGATCACTCACTGTGTAACTGTACAGAGTCACTGTTTATTCAGGGTGAGGATCACTCACTGTGTAACTGTACAGAGTCACTGTTTATTCAGCAGAGTGAGGTTCACTCACTGTGTAACTGTACAGAGTCACTGTTTATTCAGCAGGGTGAGGATCACTCACTGTGTAACTGTACAGAGTCACTGTTTATTCAGCAGGGTGAGGATCACTCACTGTGTAACTGTACAGAGTCACTGTTTATTCAGCAGGGTGAGGATCACTCACTGTGTAACTGTACAGAGTCACTGTTTATTCAGCAGAGTGAGGTTCACTCACTGTGTAACTGTACAGAGTCACTGTTTATTCAGCAGGGTGAGGATCACTCACTGTGTAACTGTACAGAGTCACTGTTTATTCAGAGTGAGGATCACTCACTGTGTAACTGTACAGAGTCACTGTTTATTCAGGGTGAGGATCACTCACTGTGTAACTGTACAGAGTCACTGTTTATTCAGGGTGAGGGCCACTCACTGTGTAACTGTACAGTCACTGTTTATTCAGGGTGAGGATCACTCACTGTGTAACTGTACAGAGTCACTGTTTATTCAGGGTGAGGGCCACTCACTGTGTAACTGTACAGTCACTGTTTATTCAGGGTGAGGATCACTCACTGTGTAACTGTACAGAGTCACTGTTTATTCAGGGTGAGGATCACTCACTGTGTAACTGCACAGAGTCACTGTTTATTCAGGGTGAAGATCACTCACTGTGTAACTGTACAGAGTCACTGTTTATTCAGGGTGAGGATCACTCACTGTGTAACTGTACAGAATCACTGTTTATTCAGGGTGAGGATCACTCACTGCGTAACTGTACAGAGTCACTGTTTATTCAGCAGGGTGAGGATCACACACTGTGTAACTGTACAGAGTCACTGTTTATTCATGGTGAGGCTCACTCACTGTGTAACTGTACAGAGTCACTGTTTATTCAGGGTGAAGATCACTCACTGTGTAACTGTACAGAGTCACTGTTTATTCAGGGTGAGGATCACTCACTGTGTAACTGTACAGAATCACTGTTTATTCAGGGTGAGGATCACTCACTGCGTAACTGTACAGAGTCACTGTTTATTCAGCAGGGTGAGGATCACACACTGTGTAACTGTACAGAGTCACTGTTTATTCAGGGTGAGGATCACTCACTGTGTAACTGTACAGAGTCACTGTTTATTCAGCAGAGTGAGGTTCACTCACTGTGTAACTGTACAGAGTCACTGTTTATTCAGGGTGAGGATCACTCACTGTGTAACTGCACAGAGTCACTGTTTATTCATGGTGAGGGTCACTCACTGTGTAACTGTACAGAGTCACTGTTTATTCATGGTGAGGATCACTCACTGTGTAACTGTACAGAGTCACTGTTAATTAAGGGTGAGGATCACTCACTGTGTAACTGTACAGAGTCACTGTTTATTCATGGTGAGGGTCACTCACTGTGTAACTGTACAGAGTCACTGTTTATTCAGGGTGAGGATCACTCACTGTGTAACTGTACAGAGTCACTGTTTATTCAGCAGGGTGAGGATCACTCACTGTGTAACTGTACAGAGTCACTGTTTATTCAGGGTGAGGGTCACTCACTGTGTAACTGTACAGAGTCACTGTTTATTCAGGGTGAGGATCACTCACTGTGTAACTGTACAGAGTCACTGTTTATTCAGGGTGAGGATCACTCACAGTGTAACTGTACAGAGTCACTGTTTATTCAGGGTGAGGGTCACTCACTGTGTAACTGTACAGAGTCACTGTTTATTCAGCAGGGTGAGGCTCACTCACTGTGTAACTGTACCGAGTCACTGTTTATTCAGGGTGAGGGTCACTCACTGTGTAACTGTACAGAGTCACTGTTTATTCAGCAGGGTGACTATCACTCACTATGTAACTACAGAGTCACTGTTTATTCAGGTTGAGGATCACTCACTGTGTAACTGTACAGAGTCACTGTTTATTCAGGGTGAGGATCACTCACTGTGTAACTGTACAGAGTCACTGTTTATTCAGCAGGGTGAGGCTCACTCACTGTGTAACTGTACAGAGTCACTGTTTATTCAACAGGATGAGTATCACTCACTGTGTGACTGTACAGAGTCACTGTTTATTCAGCAGGGTGAGGCTCACTCACTGTGAACTGTACAGAGTCACTGTTTATTCAGCAGGGTGAGGATAACTCACTTTGTAACTGTAGAGGGTCACTGTTTATTACGCAGGGTGAGGATCACTCACTGTGTAACTGTACAGAGTCACTGTTTATTCAGCAGGGTGAGGATCACTCACTGTGTAACTGTACAGAGTCACTGTTTATTCAGGTTGAGGATCACTCACTGTGTAACTGTACAGAGTCACTGTTTATTCAGCAGGGTGAGGATCACTCACTGTGTAACTGTACAGAGTCACTGTTTATTCATGGTGAGGCTCACTCACTGTGTAACTGTACAGAGTCACTGTTTATTCAGGGTGAAGATCACTCACTGTGTAACTGTACAGAGTCACTGTTTATTCAGGGTGAGGATCACTCACTGTGTAACTGTACAGAATCACTGTTTATTCAGGGTGAGGATCACTCACTGCGTAACTGTACAGAGTCACTGTTTATTCAGCAGGGTGAGGATCACACACTGTGTAACTGTACAGAGTCACTGTTTATTCAGGGTGAGGATCACTCACTGTGTAACTGTACAGAGTCACTGTTTATTCAGCAGAGTGAGGTTCACTCACTGTGTAACTGTACAGAGTCACTGTTTATTCAGCAGGGTGAGGATCACTCACTGTGTAACTGTACAGAGTCACTGTTTATTCAGCAGGGTGAGGATCACTCACTGTGTAACTGTACAGAGTCACTGTTTATTCAGGGTGAGGATCACTCACTGTGTAACTGTACAGAGTCACTGTTTATTCAGCAGAGTGAGGTTCACTCACTGTGTAACTGTACAGAGTCACTGTTTATTCAGCAGGGTGAGGATCACTCACTGTGTAACTGTACAGAGTCACTGTTTATTCAGAGTGAGGATCACTCACTGTGTTACTGTACAGAGTCACTGTTTATTCAGGGTGAGGATCACTCACTGTGTAACTGTACAGAGTCACTGTTTATTCAGCAGAGTGAGGTTCACTCACTGTGTAACTGTACAGAGTCACTGTTTATTCAGCAGGGTGAGGATCACTCACTGTGTAACTGTACAGAGTCACTGTTTATTCAGCAGGGTGAGGATCACTCACTGTGTAACTGTACAGAGTCACTGTTTATTCAGAGTGAGGATCACTCACTGTGTAACTGTACAGAGTCACTGTTTATTCAGGGTGAGGATCACTCCATGTGTAACTGTACAGAGTCACTGTTTATTCAGGGTGAGGATCACTCACTGTTTAACTGTACAGAGTCACTGTTTATTCAGGGTGAGGATCACTCACTGTGTAACTGTACAGAGTCACTGTTTATTCAGGGTGAGGGCCACTCACTGTGTAACTGTACAGTCACTGTTTATTCAGGGTGAGGATCACTCACTGTGTAACTGTACAGAGTCACTGTTTATTCAGGGTGAGGGCCACTCACTGTGTAACTGTACAGTCACTGTTTATTCAGGGTGAGGATCACTCACTGTGTAACTGTACAGAGTCACTGTTTATTCAGCAGGGTGAGGGTCACTCACTGTGTAACTGTACAGAGTCACTGTTTATTCAGGGTGAGGATCACTCACTGTGTAACTGTACAGAGTCACTGTTTATTCAGGGTGAGGATCACTCACTGTGTAACTGTACAGAGTCACTGTTTATTCAGGGTGAGGATCACTCACTGTGTAACTGTACAGAGTCACTGTTTATTCAGCAGGGTGAGGATCACTCACTGTGTAACTGTACAGAGTCACTGTTAATTCAGGGTGAGGATCACTCACTGTGTAACTGTACAGAGTCACTGTTTATTCAGCAGGGTGAGGATCACTCACTGTGTAACTGTACAGAGTCACTGTTTATTCAGGGTGAGGGCCACTCACTGTGTAACTGTACAGAGTCACTGTTTATTCATGGTGAGGGTCACTCACTGTGTAACTGTACAGAGTCACTGTTTATTCAGGGTGAGGATCACTCACTGTGTAACTGTACAGAGTCACTGTTAATTCAGGGTGAGGATCACTCACTGTGTAACTGTACAGAGTCACTGTTTATGCATGGTGAGGGTCACTCACTGTGTAACTGTACAGAGTCACTGTTTATTCAGGGTGAGGATCACTCACTGTGTAACTGTACAGAGTCACTGTTTATTCAGCAGGGTGAGGATCACTCACTGTGTAACTGTACAGAGTCACTGTTTATTCAGGGTGAGGGTCACTCACTGTGTAACTGTACAGAGTCACTGTTTATTCAGGGTGAGGATCACTCACTGTGTAACTGTACAGAGTCACTGTTTATTCAGGGTGAGAATCACTCACTGTGTAACTGTACAGAGTCACTGTTTATTCAGGATGAGGGTCACTCACTGTGTAACTGTACAGAGTCACTGTTTATTCAGCAGGGTGAGGATCACTCACTGTGTAACTGTACCGAGTCACTGTTTATTCAGGGTGAGGGTCACTCACTGTGTAACTGTACAGAGTCACTGTTTATTCAGCAGGGTGACTATCACTTACTATGTAACTACAGAGTCACTGTTTATTCAGGTTGAGGATCACTCACTGTGTAACTGTACAGAGTCACTGTTTATTCAGGGTGAGGATCACTCACTGTGTAACTGTACAGAGTCACTGTTTATTCAACAGGATGAGTATCACTCACTGTGTGACTGTACAGAGTCACTGTTTATTCAGCAGGGTGAGGCTCACTCACTGTGAACTGTACAGAGTCACTGTTTATTCAGCAGGGTGAGGATAACTCACTTTGTAACTGTACAGGGTCACTGTTTATTACGCAGGGTGAGGATCACTCACTGTGTAACTGTACAGAGTCACTGTTTATTCAGCAGGGTGAGGATCACTCACTGTGTAACTGTACAGAGTCACTGTTTATTCAGGTTGAGGATCACTCACTGTGTAACTGTACAGAGTCATTGTTTATTCAGCAGGGTGAGGATCACTCACTGTGTAACTGTACAGAGTCACTGTTTATTCATGGTGAGGCTCACTCACTGTGTAACTGTACAGAGTCACTGTTTATTCAGGGTGAGGAACACTCACTGTGTAACTGTACAGAGTCACTGTTTATTCAGGGTGAGGATCACTCACTGTGTAACTGTACAGAATCACTGTTTATTCAGGGTGAGGATCACTCACTGCGTAACTGTACAGAGTCACTGTTTATTCAGCAGGGTGAGGATCACACACTGGGTAACTGGACAGAGTCACTGTTTATTCAGCAGGGTGAGGATCACTCACTGTGTAACTGTACAGAGTCACTGTTTATTCAGCAGGGTGAGGATCACTCACTGTGTAACTGTACAGAATCACTGTTTATTCAGGGTGAGGATCACTCACTGTGTAACTGTACAGAGTCACTGTTTATTCAGGGTGAGGATCACTCACTGTGTAACTGTACAGAGTCACTGTTTATTCAGGGTGAGGATCACGCACTGTGTAACTGTACAGAGTCACTGTTTATTCAGCAGGGTGAGGATCACTCACTGTGTAACTGAACAGAGTCACTGTTTATTCCGCAGGGTGAGGATCACTCACTGTGTACCTGTACAGAGTCAATGTTTATTCAGCGTGAGGACCACTGACTGTGTAACTGTACAGAGTCACTGTTTATTCAGGGCGAGGATCACTCACTGTGTAACTGTACAGAGTCACTGTTTATTCAGGGTGAGGGTCATTCACTGTGTAACTGTACAGAATCACTGTTTATTCAGGGTAAGCATCACTCACTGTGTAACTGTACAGAGTCACTGTTTATTCAGCAGGGTGAGGATCACTCACTGTGTAACTGTGCAGAGTTACTGTTTATTCAGGGTGAGGATCATTCACTGTGTAACTGTACAGAATCACTGTTTATTCAGGGTAAGCATCACTCACTGTGTATCTGTACAGAGTTACTGTTTATTCAGGATGAGGATCACTCACTGTGTAACTGTACAGAGTCACTGTTTATTCAGCAGGGTGAGGATCACTCACTGTGTAACTGTGCAGAGTCACTGTTTATTCAGTGTGAGTATCACTCACTGTGTAACTGTACAGAGTCACTGTTTATTCAGCAGGGTGAGGATCACTCACTGTGAAACTGTACAGAGTCACTGTTTATTCAGGGGGAGGATCACTCACTGTGTAACTGTACAGAGTCACTGTTTATTCAGGGTGAGGATCACTCACTGTGTAACTGTACAGAGTCACTGTTTATTCAGGGTGAGGATCACTCACTGTGTAACTGTACAGAGTCACTGTTTATTCAGGGTGAGGATCACTCACTGTGTAACTGTACAGAGTCACTGTTTATTCAGGGTGAGGGCCACTCACTGTGTAACTGTACAGTCAAAGTTTATTCAGGGTGAGGATCACTCACTGTGTAACTGTACAGAGTCACTGTTTATTCAGGGTGAGGGCCACTCACTGTGTAACTGTACAGTCACTGTTTATTCAGGGTGAGGATCACTCACTGTGTAACTGTACAGAGTCACTGTTTATTCAGCAGGGTGAGGGTCACTCACTGTGTAACTGTACAGAGTCACTGTTTATTCAGGGTGAGGATCACTCACTGTGTAACTGTACAGAGTCACTGTTTATTCAGCAGGGTGAGGATCACTCACTGTGTAACTGTACAGAGTCACTGTTTATTCAGGGTGAGGATCACTCACTGTGTAACTGTACAGAGTCACTGTTTATTCAGGGTGAGGATCACTCACTGTGTAACTGTACAGAGTCACTGTTTATTCAGCAGGGTGAGGATCACTCACTGTGTAACTGTACAGAGTCACTGTTAATTCAGGGTGAGGATCACTCACTGTGTAACTGTACAGAGTCACTGTTTATTCAGCAGGGTGAGGATCACTCTGTGTAACTGTACAGAGTCACTGTTTATTCAGGGTGAGGGCCACTCACTGTGTAACTGTACAGTCACTGTTTATTCAGGGTGAGGATCACTCACTGTGTAACTGTACAGAGTCACTGTTTATTCAGCTGGGTGAGGATCACTCACTGTGTAACTGTACAGAGTCACTGTTTATTCAGCAGGGTGAGGATCACTCACTGTGTAACTGTACAGAGTCACTGTTTATTCAGGGTGAGGATCACTCACTGTGTAACTGTACAGAGTCACTGTTTATTCAGGGTGAGGATCACTCACTGTGTAACTGTACAGAGTCACTGTTTATTCAGGGTGAGGGCCACTCACTGTGTAACTGTACAGTCACTGTTTATTCAGGGTGAGGATCACTCACTGTGTAACTGTACAGAGTCACTGTTTATTCAGGATGAGGGTCACTCACTGTGTAACTGTACAGTCACTGTTTATTCAGCAGGGTGAGGATCACTCACTGTGTAACTGTACCGAGTCACTGTTTATTCAGGGTGAGGGTCACTCACTGTGTAACTGTACAGAGTCACTGTTTATTCAGCAGGGTGACTATCACTCACTATGTAACTACAGAGTCACTGTTTATTCAGGTTGAGGATCACTCACTGTGTAACTGTACAGAGTCACTGTTTATTCAGGGTGAGGATCACTCACTGTGTAACTGTACAGAGTCACTGTTTATTCAACAGGATGAGTATCACTCACTGTGTGACTGTACAGAGTCACTGTTTATTCAGCAGGGTGAGGCTCACACTGTGAACTGTACAGAGTCACTGTTTATTCAGCAGGGTGAGGATAACTCACTTTGTAACTGTACAGGGTCACTGTTTATTACGCAGGGTGAGGATCACTCACTGTGTAACTGTACAGAGTCACTGTTTATTCAGCAGGGTGAGGATCACTCACTGTGTAACTGTACAGAGTCACTGTTTATTCAGGTTGAGGATCACTCACTGTGTAACTGTACAGAGTCACTGTTTATTCAGCAGGGTGAGGATCACTCACTGTGTAACTGTACAGAGTCACTGTTTATTCATGGTGAGGCTCACTCACTGTGTAACTGTACAGAGTCACTGTTTATTCAGGGTGATGATCACTCACTGTGTAACTGTACAGAGTCACTGTTTATTCAGGGTGAGGATCACTCACTGTGTAACTGTACAGAATCACTGTTTATTCAGGGTGAGGATCACTCACTGCGTAACTGTACAGAGTCACTGTTTATTCAGCAGGGTGAGGATCACACACTGGGTAACTGGACAGAGTCACTGTTTATTCAGCAGGGTGAGGATCACTCACTGTGTAACTGTACAGAGTCACTGTTTATTCAGCAGGGTGAGGATCACTCACTGTGTAACTGTACAGAATCACTGTTTATTCAGGGTGAGGATCACTCACTGTGTAACTGTACAGAGTCACTGTTTATTCAGGGTGAGGATCACTCACTGTGTAACTGTACAGAGTCACTGTTTATTCAGGGTGAGGATCACGCACTGTGTAACTGTACAGAGTCACTGTTTATTCAGCAGGGTGAGGATCACTCACTGTGTAACTGAACAGAGTCACTGTTTATTCCGCAGGGTGAGGATCACTCACTGTGTACCTGTACAGAGTCAATGTTTATTCAGCGTGAGGATCACTGACTGTGTAACTGTACAGAGTCACTGTTTATTCAGGGCGAGGATCACTCACTGTGTAACTGTACAGAGTCACTGTTTATTCAGGGTGAGGGTCATTCACTGTGTAACTGTACAGAATCACTGTTTATTCAGGGTAAGCATCACTCACTGTGTAACTGTACAGAGTCACTGTTTATTCAGCAGGGTGAGGATCACTCACTGTGTAACTGTGCAGAGTTACTGTTTATTCAGGGTGAGGATCACTCACTGTGTATCTGTACAGAGTTACTGTTTATTCAGGATGAGGATCACTCACTGTGTAACTGTACAGAGTCACTGTTTATTCAGCAGGGTGAGGATCACTCACTGTGTAACTGTGCAGAGTCACTGTTTATTCAGGGTGAGGATCACTCACTGTGTAACTGTACAGAGTCACTGTTTATTCAACAGGATGAGTATCACTCACTGTGTGACTGTACAGAGTCACTGTTTATTCAGCAGGGTGAGGCTCACTCACTGTGAACTGTACAGAGTCACTGTTTATTCAGCAGGGTGAGGATAACTCACTTTGTAACTGTACAGGGTCACTGTTTATTACGCAGGGTGAGGATCACTCACTGTGTAACTGTACAGAGTCACTGTTTATTCAGCCGGGTGAGGATCACTCACTGTGTAACTGTACAGAGTCACTGTTTATTCAGGTTGAGGATCACTCACTGTGTAACTGTACAGAGTCACTGTTTATTCAGCAGGGTGAGGATCACTCACTGTGTAACTGTACAGAGTCACTGTTTATTCATGGTGAGGCTCACTCACTGTGTAACTGTACAGAGTCACTGTTTATTCAGGGTGATGATCACTCACTGTGTAACTGTACAGAGTCACTGTTTATTCAGGGTGAGGATCACTCACTGTGTAACTGTACAGAATCACTGTTTATTCAGGGTGAGGATCACTCACTGCGTAACTGTACAGAGTCACTGTTTATTCAGCAGGGTGAGGATCACACACTGGGTAACTGGACAGAGTCACTGTTTATTCAGCAGGGTGAGGATCACTCACTGTGTAACTGTACAGAGTCACTGTTTATTCAGCAGGGTGAGGATCACTCACTGTGTAACTGTACAGAATCACTGTTTATTCAGGGTGAGGATCACTCACTGTGTAACTGTACAGAGTCACTGTTTATTCAGGGTGAGGATCACTCACTGTGTAACTGTACAGAGTCACTGTTTATTCAGGGTGAGGATCACGCACTGTGTAACTGTACAGAGTCACTGTTTATTCAGCAGGGTGAGGATCACTCACTGTGTAACTGAACAGAGTCACTGTTTATTCCGCAGGGTGAGGATCACTCACTGTGTACCTGTACAGAGTCAATGTTTATTCAGCGTGAGGATCACTGACTGTGTAACTGTACAGAGTCACTGTTTATTCAGGGCGAGGATCACTCACTGTGTAACTGTACAGAGTCACTGTTTATTCAGGGTGAGGGTCATTCACTGTGTAACTGTACAGAATCACTGTTTATTCAGGGTAAGCATCACTCACTGTGTAACTGTACAGAGTCACTGTTTATTCAGCAGGGTGAGGATCACTCACTGTGTAACTGTGCAGAGTTACTGTTTATTCAGGGTGAGGATCACTCACTGTGTATCTGTACAGAGTTACTGTTTATTCAGGATGAGGATCACTCACTGTGTAACTGTACAGAGTCACTGTTTATTCAGCAGGGTGAGGATCACTCACTGTGTAACTGTGCAGAGTCACTGTTTATTCAGTGTGAGTATCACTCACTGTGTAACTGTACAGAGTCACTGTTTATTCAGCAGGGTGAGGATCACTCACTGTGTAACTGTACAGAGTCACTGTTTATTCAGCAGGGTGAGGATCACTCACTGTGAAACTGTACAGAGTCACTGTTTATTCAGGGGGAGGATCACTCACTGTGTAACTGTACAGAGTCACTGTTTATTCAGGGTGAGGATCACTCACTGTGTAACTGTACAGAGTCACTGTTTATTCAGGGTGAGGATCACTCACTGTGTAACTGAACAGAGTCACTGTTTATTCAGGGTGAGGATCACTCACTGTGTAACTGTACAGAGTCACTGTTTATTCAGGGTGAGGGCCACTCACTGTGTAACTGTACAGTCAAAGTTTATTCAGGGTGAGGATCACTCACTGTGTAACTGTACAGAGTCACTGTTTATTCAGGGTGAGGGCCACTCACTGTGTAACTGTACAGTCACTGTTTATTCAGGGTGAGGATCACTCACTGTGTAACTGTACAGAGTCACTGTTTATTCAGCAGGGTGAGGGTCACTCACTGTGTAACTGTACAGAGTCACTGTTTATTCAGGGTGAGGATCACTCACTGTGTAACTGTACAGAGTCACTGTTTATTCAGCAGGGTGCGGATCACTCACTGTGTAACTGTACAGAGTCACTGTTTATTCAGGGTGAGGATCACTCACTGTGTAACTGTACAGAGTCACTGTTTATTCAGGGTGAGGATCACTCACTGTGTAACTGTACAGAGTCACTGTTTATTCAGCAGGGTGAGGATCACTCACTGTGTAACTGTACAGAGTCACTGTTAATTCAGGGTGAGGATCACTCACTGTGTAACTGTACAGAGTCACTGTTTATTCAGCAGGGTGAGGATCACTCTGTGTAACTGTACAGAGTCACTGTTTATTCAGGGTGAGGGCCACTCACTGTGTAACTGTACAGTCACTGTTTATTCAGGGTGAGGATCACTCACTGTGTAACTGTACAGAGTCACTGTTTATTCAGCAGGGTGAGGATCACTCACTGTGTAACTGTACAGAGTCACTGTTTATTCAGCAGGGTGAGGATCACTCACTGTGTAACTGTACAGAGTCACTGTTTATTCAGGGTGAGGATCACTCACTGTGTAACTGTACAGAGTCACTGTTTATTCAGGGTGAGGATCACTCACTGTGTAACTGTACAGAGTCACTGTTTATTCAGGGTGAGGGCCACTCACTGTGTAACTGTACAGTCACTGTTTATTCAGGGTGAGGATCACTCACTGTGTAACTGTACAGAGTCACTGTTTATTCAGGGTGAGGGCCACTCACTGTGTAACTGTACAGTCACTGTTTATTCAGGGTGAGGATCACTCACTGTGTAACTGTACAGAGTCACTGTTTATTCAGGGTGAGGATCACTCACTGTGTAACTGTACAGAGTCACTGTTTATTCATGGTGAGGGTCACTCACTGTGTAACTGTACAGAGTCACTGTTTATTCAGGGTGAGGATCACTCACTGTGTAACTGTACAGAGTCACTGTTAATTCAGGGTGAGGATCACTCACTGTGTAACTGTACAGAGTCACTGTTTATTCATGGTGAGGGTCACTCACTGTGTAACTGTACAGAGACACTGTTTATTCAGGGTGAGGATCACTCACTGTGTAACTGTACAGAGTCACTGTTTATTCAGCAGGGTGAGGATCACTCACTGTGTAACTGTACAGAGTCACTGTTTATTCAGGGTGAGGGTCACTCACTGTGTAACTGTACAGAGTCACTGTTTATTCAGGGTGAGGATCACTCACTGTGTAACTGTACAGAGTCACTGTTTATTCAGGGTGAGGATCACTCACTGTGTAATTGTACAGAGTCACTGTTTATTCAGGGTGAGGATCACTCACTGTGTAACTGTACAGAGTCACTGTTTATTCACCAGGGTGAGGATCACTCACTGTGTAACTGTACAGAGTCACTGTTTATTCAGGGTGAGGGTCACTCACTGTGTAACTGTACAGAGTCACTGTTTATTCAGCAGGGTGAGGCTCACTCACTGTGTAACTGTACCGAGTCACTGTTTATTCAGGGTGAGGGTCACTCACTGTGTAACTGTACAGAGTCACTGTTTATTCAGCAGGGTGACTATCACTCACTATGTAACTACAGAGTCACTGTTTATTCAGGTTGAGGATCACTCACTGTGTAACTGTACAGAGTCACTGTTTATTCAGGGTGAGGATCACTCACTGTGTAACTGTACAGAGTCACTGTTTATTCAGCAGGGCGAGGATCACTCACTGTGTAACTGTACAGAGTCACTGTTTATTCAGCAGGGTGAGGGTCACTCACTGTGTACCTGTACAGAGTCACTGTTTATTCAGAGTGAGGGTCATTCACTGTGTAACTGTACAGAATCACTGTTTATTCAGGGTAAGCATCACGCACTGTGTAACTGTACAGAGTCACTGTTTATTCAGGATGAGGATCACTCACTGTGTAACTGTACAGAGTCACTGTTTATTCAGCAGGGTGAGGATCACTCACTGTGTAACTGTGCAGAGTCACTGTTTATTCAGTGTGAGTATCATTCACTGTGTAACTGTACAGAGTCACTGTTTATTCAGCAGGGTGAGGATCACTCACTGTGTAACTGTACAGAGTCACTGTTTATTCAGGGTGAGGATCACTCACTGTGTAACTGTACAGAGTCACTGTTTATTCAGGGTGAGGATCACTCACTGTGTAACTGTACAGAGTCACTGTTTATTCAGCAGGGTGAGGATCTCTCACTGTGTAACTGTACAGAGACACTGTTTATTCAGGGTGAGGATCACTCACTGTGTAACTGTACAGAGTCACTGTTTATTCAGGGTGAGGATCACTCACTGCGTAACTGTACAGAGTCACTGTTTATTCAGGGTGAGGATCACTCACTGTGTAACTGTACAGAGTCACTGTTTATTCAGGGTGAGGATCACTCACTGTGGAACTGTACAGAGTCACTTTTTATTCAGCAGGGTGAGGATCACTCACTGTGTAACTGTACAGAGTCACTGTTTATTCAGGGTGAGGATCACTCACTGTAACTGTCCAGAGTCACTGTTTATTCAGCAGGGTGAGGGTGACTCACTGTGTAACTGTACAGAGTCACTGTTTATTCAGGGTGAGGATCACTCACTGTGTAACTGTACAGACTCACTGTTTATTCAGCAGGGTGAGGATTACGCACTGTGTAACTGTACAGAGTCACTGTTTATTCAGCAGGGCGAGGATCACTCACTGTGTAACTGTACTGAGTCACTGTTTATGCAGCAGGGTGAGGATCACTCACTGTGTAACTGTACAGAGTCACTGGTTATTCGGTGTAGGGGTCACTCACTGTGTAACTGTACAGAGTCACTGTTTATTCAGGATGAGGATCACTCACTGTGTAACTGTACAGAGTCACTGTTTATTCAGCAGGGTGAGGATCACTCACTGTGTAACTGTGCAGAGTCACTGTTTATTCAGTGTGAGTATCATTCACTGTGTAACTGTACAGAGTCACTGTTTATTCAGCAGGGTGAGGATCACTCACTGTGTAACTGTACAGAGTCACTGTTTATTCAGCAGGGTGAGGATCACTCACTGTGTAACTGTACAGAGTCACTGTTTATTCAGGGTGAGGATCACTCACTGTGTAACTGTACAGAGTCACTGTTTATTCAGGGTGAGGATCACTCACTGTGTAACTGTACAGAGTCACTGTTTATTCAGCAGGGTGAGGATCACTCACTGTGTAACTGTACAGAGACACTGTTTATTCAGGGTGAGGATCACTCACTGTGTAACTGTACAGAGTCACTGTTTATTCAGGGTGAGGATCACTCACTGTAACTGTCCAGAGTCACTGTTTATTCAGCAGGGTGAGGGTGACTCACTGTGTAACTGTACAGAGTCACTGTTTATTCAGGGTGAGGATCACTCACTGTGTAACTGTACAGACTCACTGTTTATTCAGCAGGGTGAGGATTACGCACTGTGTAACTGTACAGAGTCACTGTTTATTCAGCAGGGCGAGGATCACTCACTGTGTAACTGTACTGAGTCACTGTTTATGCAGCAGGGTGAGGATCACTCACTGTGTAACTGTACAGAGTCACTGGTTATTCGGTGTAGGGGTCACTCACTGTGTAACTGTACAGAGTCACTGTTTACTCAGGGTGAGGGTCACTCACTGTGAAACTGTACAGAGTCACTGTTTATTCAGGGTGAGGATCACTCACTGTGTAACTGGACAGAGTCACTGTTTATTCAGCAGGGTGAGGATCATTCACTGTGTAAATGTACAGAGTCACTGTTTATTCGGGGTGAGGGTCACTCACTGTGTAACTGTACAGATTCACTGTTTATTCAGGGTGAGGATCACTCACTGTGTAACTGTACAGAGTCACTGTTTATTCAGCAGGGCGAGGATCACTCACTGTGTAACTGTACTGAGTCACTGTTTATGCAGCAGGGTGAGGATCACTCACTGTGTAACTGTACAGAGTCACTGTTTACTCAGGGTGAGGGTCACTCACTGTGAAACTGTACAGAGTCACTGTTTATTCAGGGTGAGGATCACTCACTGTGTAACAGGACAGAGTCACTGTTTATTCAGCAGGGTGAGGATCATTCACTGTGTAACTGTACAGTCACTGTTTATTCAGGGTGAGGATCACTCACTGTGTAACTGTACAGAGTCACTGTTTATTCAGCAGGGTGAGGATCACTCACTGTGTAACTGTACAGAGTCACTGTTTATTCAGCAGGGTGAGGATCACTCACTGTGTAACTGTACAGAGTCACTGTTTATTCAGGGTGAGGATCACTCACTGTGTAACTGTACAGAGTCACTGTTTATTCAGGGTGAGGGTCATTCACTGTGAAACTGTACAGAATCACTGTTTATTCAGGGTAAGCATCACTCACTGTGTAACTGTACAGAGTCACTGTTTATTCAGGATGAGGATCACTCACTGTGTAACTGTACAGAGTCACTGTTTATTCAGCAGGGTGAGGATCACTCACTGTGTAACTGTGCAGAGTCACTGTTTATTCAGTGTGAGTATCACTCACTGTGTAACTGTACAGTGTCACTGTTTATTCAGCAGGGTGAGGATCACTCACTGTAACTGTATAGAGTCACTGTTTATTCAGCATGGTGAGGATCACTCACTGTGTAACTGTACAGAGTCACTGTTTATTCAGGGTGAGGATCACTCACTGTGTAACTGTACAGAGTCACTGTTTATTCAGGGTGAGGATCACTCACTGTGTAACTGTACAGAGTCACTGTTTATTCAGCAGGGTGAGGATCACTCACTGTGTAACTGTACAGAGACACTGTTTATTCAGGGTGAGGATCACTCACTGTGTAACTGTACAGAGTCACTGTTTATTCAGGGTGAGGATCACTCACTGCGTAACTGTACAGAGTCACTGTTTATTCAGGGTGAGGATCACTCACTGTGTAACTGTACAGAGTCACTGTTTATTCAGGGTGAGGATCACTCACTGCGTAACTGTACAGAGTCACTGTTTATTCAGGGTGAGGATCACTCACTGTGTAACTGTACAGAGTCACAGTTTATTCAGGGTGAGTATCACTCACTGTGGAACTGTACAGAGTCACTTTTTATTCAGCAGGGTGAGGATCACTCACTGTGTAACTGTACAGAGTCACTGTTTATTCAGGGTGAGGATCACTCACTGTAACTGTCCAGAGTCACTGTTTATTCAGCAGGGTGAGGGTGACTCACTGTGTAACTGTACAGAGTCACTGTTTATTCAGGGTGAGGATCACTCACTGTGTAACTGTACAGAGTCACAGTTTATTCAGCAGGGTGAGGATCACTCACTGTGTAACTGTACAGAGTCACTGTTTATTCAGCAGGGTGAGGATCACACATTGTGTAACTGTACAGAGTCACTGTGTATTCAGCAGGGTGAGTATCACTCACTGTGTAACTGTACAGAGTCACTGTTTATTCAGGGTGAGGGTCACTCACTGTGTAACTGTACAGACTAACTGTTTATTTAGCAGGGTGAGGATCACTCACTGTGTAACTGTACAGAGTCACTGTTTATTCAGGGTGAGGGTCACTCACTGTGTAACTGTACAGACTCACTGTTTATTCAGCAGGGTGAGGATTACGCACTGTGTAACTGTACAGAGTCACTGTTTATTCAGCAGGGTGAGGATCACTCACTGTGTAACTGTACAGAGTCACTGGTTATTCGGTGTAGGGGTCACTCACTGTGTAACTGTACAGAGTCACTGTTTACTCAGGGTGAGGGTCACTCACTGTGAAACTGTACAGAGTCACTGTTTATTCAGGGTGAGGATCACTCACTGTGTAACTGGATAGAGTCACTGTTTATTCAGCAGGGTGAGGATCATTCACTGTGTAAATGTACAGAGTCACTGTTTATTCGGGGTGAGGGTCACTCACTGTGTAACTGTACAGATTCACTGTTTATTCAGGGTGAGGATCACTCACTGTGTAACTGTACAGAGTCACTGTTTATTCAGCAGGGCGAGGATCACTCACTGTGTAACTGTACTGAGTCACTGTTTATGCAGCAGGGTGAGGATCACTCACTGTGTAACTGTCCAGAGTCACTGTTTACTCAGGGTGAGGGTCACTCACTGTGAAACTGTACAGAGTCACTGTTTATTCAGGGTGAGGATCACTCACTGTGTAACAGGACAGAGTCACTGTTTATTCAGCAGGGTGAGGATCATTCACTGTGTAACTGTACAGTCACTGTTTATTCAGGGTGAGGATCACTCACTGTGTAACTGTACAGAGTCACTGTTTATTCAGCAGGGTGAGGATCACTCACTGTGTAACTGTACAGAGTCATTGTTCATTCAGCAGGGTGAGGATCACTCACTGTGTAACTGTACAGAGTCACTGTTTATTCAGGGTGAGGATCACTCACTGTGTAACTGTACAGAGTCACTGTTTATTCAGGGTGAGGATCACTCACTGTGTAACTGTACAGAGTCACTGTTTATTCAGGGTGAGGGCCACTCACTGTGTAACTGTACAGTCACTGTTTATTCAGGGTGAGGATCACTCACTGTGTAACTGTACAGAGTCACTGTTTATTCAGGGTGAGGGCCACTCACTGTGTAACTGTACAGTCACTGTTTATTCAGGGTGAGGATCACTCACTGTGTAACTGTACAGAGTCACTGTTTATTCAGGGTGAGGATCACTCACTGTGTAACTGTACAGAGTCACTGTTTATTCACGGTGAGGGTCACTCACTGTGTAACTGTACAGAGTCACTGTTTATTCAGGGTGAGGATCACTCACTGTGTAACTGTACAGAGTCACTGTTAATTCAGGGTGAGGATCACTCACTGTGTAACTGTACAGAGTCACTGTTTATTCATGGTGAGGGTCACTCACTGTGTAACTGTACAGAGTCACTGTTTATTCAGGGTGAGGATCACTCACTGTGTAACTGTACAGAGTCACTGTTTATTCAGCAGGGTGAGGATCACTCACTGTGTAACTGTACAGAGTCACTGTTTATTCAGGGTGAGGGTCACTCACTGTGTAACTGTACAGAGTCACTGTTTATTCAGGGTGAGGATCACTCACTGTGTAACTGTACAGAGTCACTGTTTATTCAGGGTGAGGATCACTCACAGTGTAACTGTACAGAGTCACTGTTTATTCAGGGTGAGGGTCACTCACTGTGTAACTGTACAGAGTCACTGTTTATTCAGCAGGGTGAGGCTCACTCACTGTGTAACTGTACCGAGTCACTGTTTATTCAGGGTGAGGGTCACTCACTGTGTAACTGTACAGAGTCACTGTTTATTCAGCAGGGTGAGTATCACTCACTATGTAACTACAGAGTCACTGTTTATTCAGGTTGAGGATCACTCACTATGTAACTACAGAGTCACTGTTTATTCAGGTTGAGGATCATTCACTGTGTAACTGTACAGAGTCACTGTTTATTCAGGGTGAGGATCACTCACTTTGTAACTGCACAGAGTCACTGTTTATTCAGCAGGGTGAGGATCACTCACTGTGTAACTGTACAGAGTCACTGTTTATTCAACAGGATGAGTATCACTCACTGTGTGACTGTACAGAGTCACTGTTTATTCAGGGTGAGGTTCACTCACTGTGTAACTGTACAGAGTCACTGTTTATTCAGCAGGGTGAGGGTCACTCACTGTGTAACTGTACAGAGTCACTGTTTATTCAACAGGGTGAGGATCACTCACTGTGTAACTGTACAGAGTCACTGTTTATTCAGGGTGAGGATCACTCACTGTGTAACTGTACAGAGTCACTGTTTATTCAGGGTGAGGATCACTCACTGTGTAACTGTACAGAGTCACTGTTTATTCAGGGTGAGCATCACTCACTGTGTAACTGTACAGAGTCACTGTTTATTCAGCAGGGTGAGGCTCACTCACTGTGTAACTGTACAGTGTCACTGTTTATTCAGGGTGAGGATCACTCACTGTGTAACTGTACAGAGTCACTGTTTATTCAGTGTGAGGATCACTCACTGTGTAACTGTACAGAGTCACTGTTTATTCAGGGTAAGCATCACTCACTGTGTAACTGTACAGAGTCACTGTTTATTCAACAGGATGAGTATCACTCACTGTGTGACTGTACAGAGTCACTGTTTATTCAGCAGGGTGAGGCTCACTCACTGTGAACTGTACAGAGTCACTGTTTATTCAGCAGGGTGAGGATAACTCACTTTGTAACTGTACAGGGTCACTGTTTATTACGCAGGGTGAGGATCACTCACTGTGTAACTGTACAGAGTCACTGTTTATTCAGCAGGGTGAGGATCACTCACTGTGTAACTGTACAGAGTCACTGTTTATTCAGGTTGAGGATCACTCACTGTGTAACTGTACAGAGTCACTGTTTATTCAGCAGGGTGAGGATCACTCACTGTGTAACTGTACAGAGTCACTGTTTATTCATGGTGAGGCTCACTCACTGTGTAACTGTACAGAGTCACTGTTTATTCAGGGTGAGGATCACTCACTGTGTAACTGTACAGAGTCACTGTTTATTCAGGGTGAGGATCACTCACTGTGTAACTGTACAGAATCACTGTTTATTCAGGGTGAGGATCACTCACTGCGTAACTGTACAGAGTCACTGTTTATTCAGCAGGGTGAGGATCACACACTGTGTAACTGGACAGAGTCACTGTTTATTCAGCAGGGTGAGGATCACTCACTGTGTAACTGTACAGAGTCACTGTTTATTCAGCAGGGTGAGGATCACTCACTGTGTAACTGTACAGAATCCCTGTTTATTCAGGGTGAGGATCACTCACTGTGTAACTGTACAGAGTCACTGTTTATTCAGGGTGAGGATCACTCACTGTGTAACTGTACAGAGTCACTGTTTATTCAGGGTGAGGATCACGCACTGTGTAACTGTACAGAGTCACTGTTTATTCAGCAGGGTGAGGATCACTCACTGTGTAACTGTACAGAGTCACTGTTTATTCAGGGTGAGGATCACTCACTGTGTAACTGTACAGTCACTGTTTATTCAGCAGGGTGAGGATCACTCACTGTGTAACTGTACAGAGTCACTGTTTATTCAGCAGGGTGAGGATCACTCACTGTGTAACTGTACAGAGTCACTGTTTATTCAGGGTGAGGATCACGCACTGTGTAACTGTACAGAGTCACTGTTTATTCAGCAGGGTGAGGATCACTCACTGTGTAACTGTACAGGGTCACTGTTTATTCAGCAGGGTGAGGATCACTCACTGTGTAACTGTACAGAGTCACTGTTTATTCACTGTGAGGATCACTCACTGTGTAACTGTACAGAGTCACTGTTTGTTCAGGGTGAGGATCACTCACTGTGTAACTGTACAGAGTCACTGTTTATTCAGGGTGAGGGTCACTCACTGTGTAACTGTACAGAGTCACTGTTTATTCAGCAGGGTGAGGGTCACTCACTGTGTAACTGTACAGAGTCACTGTTTATTCAGGGTGAGGATCACTCACTGTGTAACTGTGCAGAGTCACTGTTTATTCTGGGTGAGGGTCACTCACTGTGTAACTGTACAGAGTCACTGTTTATTCAGCAGGGTGAGGGTCACTCACTGTGTAACTGTACAGAGTCACTGTTTATTCAGCAGGGTGAGGGTCACTCACTGTGTAACTGTACAGAGTCACTGTTTATTCAGGGTGAGGATCACTCACTGTGTAACTGTGCAGAGTCACTGTTTATTCTGGGTGAGGGTCACTCACTGTGTAACTGTACAGAGTCACTGTTTATTCAGGGTGAGGATCACACACTGTGTAACTGTACAGAGTCACTGTTTATTCAGGGTGAGGATCACTCACTGTGTAACTGTACAGAGTCAATGTTTATACAGCGTGAGGACCACTCACTGTGTAACTGTACAGAGTCACTGTTTATTCAGGGCGAGGACCACTCACTGTGTAACTGTACAGATTCACTGTTTATTCAGGGCGAGGATCACTCAATGTGTAACTGTGCAGAGTCACTGTTTATTCTGGGTGAGGGTCACTCACTGTGTAACTGTACAGAGTCACTGTTTATTCAGCAGGGTGAGGATCACTCACTGTGTAACTGTACAGAGTCACTGTTTATTCAGCAGGGTGAGGGTCACTCACTGTGTAACTGTACAGAGTCAATGTTTATTCAGCGTGAGGACCACTCACTGTGTAACTGTACAGAGTCACTGTTTATTCAGGGCGAGGACCACTCACTGTGTAACTGTACAGAGTCACTGTTTATTCAGGGCGAGGATCACTCACTGTGTAACTGTACAGAGTCACTGTTTGTTCAGGGTGAGGGTCACTCACTGTGTAACTGTACAGAGTCACTGTTTATTCAGCAGGGTGAGGATCACTCACTGTGTAACTGTACAGAGTCACTGTTTATTCAGCAGGGTGAGGATCACTCACTGTGTAACTGTACAGAGTCACTGTTTATTCAGGGTGAGGATCACTCACTGTGTAACTGTACAGAGTCACTGTTTATTCAGCAGGGTGAGGGTCACTCACTGTGTAACTGGACAGAGTCACTGTTTATTCACCAGGGTGAGGATCACTCACTGTGTAACTGTACAGAGTCACTGTTTATTCACCAGGGTGAGGATCACTCACTGTGTAACTGTACAGAGTCACTGTTTATTCACCAGGGTGAGGATCACTCACTGTGTAACTGTACAGAGTCACTGTTTATTCAGGTTGAGGATCACTCACTGTGTAACTGTACAGAGTCACTGTTTATTCAGCAGGGTGAGGATCACTCACTGTGTAACTGTACAGAGTCACTGTTTATTCAGCAGGGTGAGGATCACTCACTGTGTAACTGTACAGAGTCACTGTTTATTCAGGGTGAGGATCACTCACTGTGTAACTGTAGAGTCACTGTTTATTCAGCAGGGTGAGGATCACTCACTGTGTAACTGTGCAGAGTCACTGTTTATTCAGCAGGATGAGTATCACTCACTGTGTAACTGTACAGAGTCACTGTTTATTCAGGGTGAGGATCACTCACTGTGTAACTGTACAGAGTCACTGTTTATTCAGGGTGAGGATCACTCACTGTGTAACTGTAGAGTCACTGTTTAATCAGCAGGGTGAGGATCACTCACCGTGTAACTGTACAGAGTCACTGTTTATTCAGGGTGAGGGTCATTCACTGTGTAACTGTACAGAGTCTCAGTTTATTCAGCAGGGTGAGGATCACTCACTGTGTAACTGTACAGAGTCACTGTTTATTCAGCAGGGTGAGGATCACTCACTGTGTAACTGTACAGAGTCACTGTTTATTCAGCAGGATGAGTATCACTCACTGTGTAACTGTACAGAGTCACTGTTTAATCAGCAGGGTGAGGATCACTCACCCTGTAACTGGACAGAGTCACTGTTAATTCAGGGTGAGGGTCACTCACTGTGTAACTGGACAGAGTCACTGTTTATTCAGGGTGAGGATCACTCACTGTGTAACTGTACAGGGTCACTGTTTATTCAGGGTGAGGATCACTCACTGTGTAACTGTACAGAGTCACTGTTTATTCAGCAGAATGAGTATCACTCACTGTGTGACTGTACAGAGTCACTGTTTATTCAGCAGGGTGAGGATCACTCACTTTGTAACTGTACAGGGTCACTGTTTATTCAGGGTTTGGATCACTCACTGTGCAACTGTACAGAGTCACTGTTTATTCAGCAGGGTGAGGCTCACTCACTGTGTAACTGTACAGAGTCACTGTTTATTCAGCAGTGTGAGGATCACTCACTGTGTAACTGTACAGAGTCGCTGTTTATTCAGGGTGAGGATCACTCACTGTGTAACTGTACAGAGTCACTGTTTATTCAGCAGGGTGAGGATCACTCACTGTGTAACTGTACAGAGGCGCTGTTTATTCAGGGTGAGGATCACTCACTGTGTAACTGTACAGGGTCACTGTTTATTCAGGGTGAGGATCACTCACTGTGTAACTGTACAGAGTCACAGTTTATTCAGGGTGAGTATCACTCACTGTGGAACTGTACAGAGTCACTTTTTATTCAGCAGGGTGAGGATCACTCACTGTGTAACTGTACAGAGTCACTGTTTATTCAGGGTGAGGATCACTCACTGTAACTGTCCAGAGTCACTGTTTATTCAGCAGGGTGAGGGTGACTCACTGTGTAACTGTACAGAGTCACTGTTTATTCAGGGTGAGGATCACTCACTGTGTAACTGTACAGAGTCACAGTTTATTCAGCAGGGTGAGGATCACTCACTGTGTAACTGTACAGAGTCACTGTTTATTCAGCAGGGTGAGGATCACACATTGTGTAACTGTACAGAGTCACTGTGTATTCAGCAGGGTGAGGATCACTCACTGTGTAACTGTACAGAGTCACTGTTTATTCAGGGTGAGGGTCACTCACTGTGTAACTGTACAGACTCACTGTTTATTTAGCAGGGTGAGGATCACTCACTGTGTAACTGTACAGAGTCACTGTTTATTCAGGGTGAGGGTCACTCACTGTGTAACTGTACAGACTCACTGTTTATTCAGCAGGGTGAGGATTACGCACTGTGTAACTGTACAGAGTCACTGTTTATTCAGCAGGGCGAGGATCACTCACTGTGTAACTGTACAGAGTCACTGGTTATTCGGTGTAGGGGTCACTCACTGTGTAACTGTACAGATTCACTGTTTATTCAGGGTGAGGATCACTCACTGTGTAACTGTACAGAGTCACTGTTTATTCAGCAGGGCGAGGATCACTCACTGTGTAACTGTACTGAGTCACTGTTTATGCAGCAGGGTGAGGATCACTCACTGTGTAACTGTACAGAGTCACTGTTTACTCAGGGTGAGGATCACTCACTGTGTAACTGTACAGAGTCACTGTTTATTCAGGGTGAGGATCACTCACTGTGTAACAGGACAGAGTCACTGTTTATTCAGCAGGGTGAGGATCATTCACTGTGTAACTGTACAGTCACTGTTTATTCAGGGTGAGGATCACTCACTGTGTAACTGTACAGAGTCACTGTTTATTCAGCAGGGTGAGGATCACTCACTGTGTAACTGTACAGAGTCACTGTTTATTCAGCAGGGTGAGGATCACTCACTGTGTAACTGTACAGAGTCACTGTTTATTCAGGGTGAGGATCACTCACTGTGTAACTGTACAGAGTCACTGTTTATTCAGGGTGAGGGTCATTCACTGTGTAACTGTACAGAATCACTGTTTATTCAGGGTAAGCATCACTCACTGTGTAACTGTACAGAGTCACTGTTTATTCAGCAGGGTGAGGATCACTCACTGTGTAACTGTGCAGAGTTACTGTTTATTCAGGGTGAGGATCACTCACTGTGTATCTGTACAGAGTTACTGTTTATTCAGGATGAGGATCACTCACTGTGTAACTGTACAGAGTCACTGTTTATTCAGCAGGGTGAGGATCACTCACTGTGTAACTGTGCAGAGTCACTGTTTATTTAGTGTGAGTATCACTCACTGTGTAACTGTACAGAGTCACTGTTTATTCAGCAGGGTGAGGATCACTCACTGTGTAACTGTATAGAGTCACTGTTTATTCAGCAGGGTGAGGATCACTCACTGTGTAACTGTACAGAGTCACTGTTTATTCAGGGTGAGGATCACTCACTGTGTAACTGTACAGAGTCACTGTTTATTCAGGGTGAGGATCACTCACTGTGTAACTGTACAGAGTCACTGTTTATTCAGCAGGGTGAGGATCACTCACTGTGTAACTGTACAGAGACACTGTTTATTCAGGGTGAGGATCACTCACTGTGTAACTGTACAGAGTCACTGTTTATTCAGGGTGAGGATCACTCACTGCGTAACTGTACAGAGTCACTGTTTATTCAGGGTGAGGATCACTCACTGTGTAACTGTGCAGAGTTACTGTTTATTCAGGGTGAGGATCACTCACTGTGTATCTGTACAGAGTTACTGTTTATTCAGGATGAGGATCACTCACTGTGTAACTGTACAGAGTCACTGTTTATTCAGCAGGGTGAGGATCACTCACTGTGTAACTGTGCAGAGTCACTGTTTATTCAGTGTGAGTATCACTCACTGTGTAACTGTACAGAGTCACTGTTTATTCAGCAGGGTGAGGATCACTCACTGTGTAACTGTATAGAGTCACTGTTTATTCAGCAGGGTGAGGATCACTCACTGTGTAACTGTACAGAGTCACTGTTTATTCAGGGTGAGGATCACTCACTGTGTAACTGTACAGAGTCACTGTTTATTCAGGGTGAGGATCACTCACTGTGTAACTGTACAGAGTCACTGTTTATTCAGCAGGGTGAGGATCACTCACTGTGTAACTGTACAGAGACACTGTTTATTCAGGGTGAGGATCACTCACTGTGTAACTGTACAGAGTCACTGTTTATTCAGGGTGAGGATCACTCACTGCGTAACTGTACAGAGTCACTGTTTATTCAGGGTGAGGATCACTCACTGTGTAACTGTACAGAGTCACTGTTTATTCAGGGTGAGGATCACTCACTGCGTAACTGTACAGAGTCACTGTTTATTCAGGGTGAGGATCACTCACTGTGTAACTGTACAGAGTCACAGTTTATTCAGGGTGAGTATCACTCACTGTGGAACTGTACAGAGTCACTTTTTATTCAGCAGGGTGAGGATCACTCACTGTGTAACTGTACAGAGTCACTGTTTATTCAGGGTGAGGATCACTCACTGTAACTGTCCAGAGTCACTGTTTATTCAGCAGGGTGAGGGTGACTCACTGTGTAACTGTACAAAGTCACTGTTTATTCAGGGTGAGGATCACTCACTGTGTAACTGTACAGAGTCACAGTTTATTCAGCAGGGTGAGGATCACTCACTGTGTAACTGTACAGAGTCACTGTTTATTCAGCAGGGTGAGGATCACACATTGTGTAACTGTACAGAGTCACTGTGTATTCAGCAGGGTGAGGATCACTCACTGTGTAACTGTACAGAGTCACTGTTTATTCAGGGTGAGGGTCACTCACTGTGTAACTGTACAGACTCACTGTTTATTTAGCAGGGTGAGGATCACTCACTGTGTAACTGTACAGAGTCACTGTTTATTCAGGGTGAGGGTCACTCACTGTGTAACTGTACAGACTCACTGTTTATTCAGCAGGGTGAGGATTACGCACTGTGTAACTGTACAGAGTCACTGTTTATTCAGCAGGGCGAGGATCACTCACTGTGTAACTGTACTGAGTCACTGTTTATGCAGCAGGGTGAGGATCACTCACTGTGTAACTGCACAGAGTCACTGGTTATTCGGTGTAGGGGTCACTCGCTGTGTAACTGTACAGAGTCACTGTTTACTCAGGGTGAGGGTCACTCACTGTGAAACTGTACAGAGTCACTGTTTATTCAGGGTGAGGATCACTCACTGTGTAACTGGACAGAGTCACTGTTTATTCAGCAGGGTGAGGATCATTCACTGTGTAAATGTACAGAGTCACTGTTTATTCGGGGTGAGGGTCACTCACTGTGTAACTGTACAGATTCACTGTTTATTCAGGGTGAGGATCACTCACTGTGTAACTGTACAGAGTCACTGTTTATTCAGCAGGGCGAGGATCACTCACTGTGTAACTGTACTGAGTCACTGTTTATGCAGCAGGGTGAGGATCACTCACTGTGTAACTGTACAGAGTCACTGTTTATTTAGCAGGGTGAGGATCACTCACTGTGTAACTGTACAGAGTCACTGTTTATTCAGGGTGAGGGTCACTCACTGTGTAACTGTACAGACTCACTGTTTATTCAGCAGGGTGAGGATTACGCACAGTGTAACTGTACAGAGTCACTTTTTATTCAGCAGGGCGAGGATCACTCACTGTGTAACTGTACTGAGTCACTGTTTATGCAGCAGGGTGAGGATCACTCACTGTGTAACTGTACAGAGTCACTGGTTATTCGGTGTAGGGGTCACTCACTGTGTAACTGTACAGAGTCACTGTTTACTCAGGGTGAGGGTCACTCACTGTGAAACTGTACAGAGTCACTGTTTATTCAGGGTGAGGATCACTCACTGTGTAACTGGACAGAGTCACTGTTTATTCAGCAGGGTGAGGATCATTCACTGTGTAAATGTACAGAGTCACTGTTTATTCGGGGTGAGGGTCACTCACTGTGTAACTGTACAGATTCACTGTTTATTCAGGGTGAGGATCACTCACTGTGTAACTGTACAGAGTCACTGTTTATTCAGCAGGGCGAGGATCACTCACTGTGTAACTGTACTGAGTCACTGTTTATGCAGCAGGGTGAGGATCACTCACTGTGTAACTGTACATAGTCACTGTTTACTCAGGGTGAGGGTCACTCACTGTGAAACTGTACAGAGTCACTGTTTATTCAGGGTGAGGATCACTCACTGTGTAACAGGACAGAGTCACTGTTTATTCAGCAGGGTGAGGATCATTCACTGTGTAACTGTACAGTCACTGTTTATTCAGGGTGAGGATCACTCACTGTGTAACTGTACAGAGTCACTGTTTATTCAGCAGGGTGAGGATCACTCACTGTGTAACTGTACAGAGTCACTGTTTATTCCGCAGGGTGAGGATCACTCACTGTGTAACTGTACAGAGTCACTGTTTATTCAGGGTGAGGATCACTCACTGTGTAACTGTACAGAGTCACTGTTTATTCAGGGTGAGGATCACTCACTGTGTAACTGTACAGAGTCACTGTTTATTCAGGGTGAGGGCCACTCACTGTGTAACTGTACAGTCACTGTTTATTCAGGGTGAGGATCACTCACTGTGTAACTGTACAGAGTCACTGTTTATTCAGGGTGAGGGCCACTCACTGTGTAACTGTACAGTCACTGTTTATTCAGGGTGAGGATCACTCACTGTGTAACTGTACAGAGTCACTGTTTATTCAGGGTGAGGATCACTCACTGTGTAACTGTACAGAGTCACTGTTTATTCACGGTGTGGGTCACTCACTGTGTAACTGTACAGAGTCACTGTTTATTCAGGGTGAGGATCACTCACTGTGTAACTGTACAGAGTCACTGTTAATTCAGGGTGAGGATCACTCACTGTGTAACTGTACAGAGTCACTGTTTATTCATGGTGAGGGTCACTCACTGTGTAACTGTACTGAGTCACTGTTTATTCAGGGTGAGGATCACTCACTGTGTAACTGTACAGAGTCACTGTTTATTCAGCAGGGTGAGGATCACTCACTGTGTAACTGTACAGAGTCACTGTTTATTCAGGGTGAGGGTCACTCACTGTGTAACTGTACAGAGTCACTGTTTATTCAGGGTGAGGATCACTCACTGTGTAACTGTACAGAGTCACTGTTTATTCAGGGTGAGGATCACTCACAGTGTAACTGTACAGAGTCACTGTTTATTCAGGGTGAGGGTCACTCACTGTGTAACTGTACAGAGTCACTGTTTATTCAGCAGGGTGAGGCTCACTCACTGTGTAACTGTACCGAGTCACTGTTTATTCAGGGTGAGGGTCACTCACTGTGTAACTGTACAGAGTCACTGTTTATTCAGCAGGGTGAGTATCACTCACTATGTAACTACAGAGTCACTGTTTATTCAGGTTGAGGATCACTCACTGTGTAACTGTACAGAGTCACTGTTTATTCAGCAGGGTGAGTATCACTCACTATGTAACTACAGAGTCACTGTTTATTCAGGTTGAGGATCACTCACTATGTAACTACAGAGTCACTGTTTATTCAGGGTGAGGATCACTCACTGTGTAACTGTACAGAGTCACTGTTTATTCAGGGTGATGATCACTCACTGTGTAACTGTACAGAGTCACTGTTTATTCAGCAGGGTGAGGCTCACTCACTGTGTAACTGTACAGAGTCACTGTTTATTCAGCAGGGTGAGGATCACTCACTGTGTAACTGTACAGAGTCACTGTTTATTCAGCAGGGTGAGGATAACTCACTTTGTAACTGTACAGGGTCACTGTTTATTCAACAGGATGAGTATCACTCACTGTGTGACTGTACAGAGTCACTGTTTATTCAACAGGATGAGTATCACTCACTGTGTGACTGTACAGAGTCACTGTTTATTCAGGGTGAGGATCACTCACTGTGAACTGTACAGAGTCACTGTTTATTCAGCAGGGTGAGGATAACTCACTTTGTAACTGTACAGGGTCACTGTTTATTACGCAGGGTGAGGATCACTCACTGTGTAACTGTACAGAGTCACTGTTTATTCAGCAGGGTGAGGATAACTCACTTTGTAACTGTACAGGGTCACTGTTTATTACGCAGGGTGAGGATCACTCACTGTGTAACTGTACAGAGTCACTGTTTATTCAGCAGGGTGAGGATCACTCACTGTGTAACTGTACAGAGTCACTGTTTATTCAGGTTGAGGATCACTCACTGTGTAACTGTACAGAGTCACTGTTTATTCAGCAGGGTGAGGATCACTCACTGTGTAACTGTACAGAGTCACTGTTTATTCATGGTGAGGCTCACTCACTGTGTAACTGTACAGAGTCACTGTTTATTCAGGGTGAGGATCACTCACTGTGTAACTGTACAGAGTCACTGTTTATTCAGGGTGAGGATCACTCACTGTGTAACTGTACAGAATCACTGTTTATTCAGGGTGAGGATCACTCACTGCGTAACTGTACAGAGTCACTGTTTATTCAGCAGGGTGAGGATCACACACTGTGTAACTGGACAGAGTCACTGTTTATTCAGCAGGGTGAGGATCACTCACTGTGTAACTGTACAGAGTCACTGTTTATTCAGCAGGGTGAGGATCACTCACTGTGTAACTGTACAGAATCACTGTTTATGCAGGGTGAGGATCACTCACTGTGTAACTGTACAGAGTCACTGTTTATTCAGGGTGAGGATCACTCACTGTGTAACTGTACAGAGTCACTGTTTATTCAGGGTGAGGATCACACACTGTGTAACTGTACAGAGTCACTGTTTATTCAGGGTGAGGATCACTCACTGTGTAACTGTACAGAGTCACTGTTTGTTCAGGGTGAGGGTCACTCACTGTGTAACTGTACAGAGTCACTGTTTATTCAGCAGGGTGAGGATCACTCACTGTGTAACTGTACAGAGTCACTGTTTATTCAGCAGGATGAGTATCACTCACTGTGTAACTGTACAGAGTCACTGTTTAATCAGCAGGGTGAGGATCACTCACCGTGTAGCTGGACAGAGTCACTGTTAATTCAGGGTGAGGGTCACTCACTGTGTAACTGGACAGAGTCACTGTTTATTCAGGGTGAGGATCAATCCCTGTGTAACTGTACAGGGTCACTGTTTATTCAGGGTGAGGATCACTCACTGTGTAACTGTACAGAGTCACTGTTTATTCAGCAGAATGAGTATCACTCACTGTGTGACTGTACAGAGTCACTGTTTATTCAGCAGGTTGAGGATCACTCACTTTGTAACTGTACAGGGTCACTGTTTATTCAGGGTGAGGATCACTCACTGTGCAACTGTACAGGGTCACTGTTTATTCAGCAGGGTGAGGCTCACTCACTGTGTAACTGTACAGAGTCACTGTTTATTCAGCAGTGTGAGGATCACTCACTGTGTAACTGTACAGAGTCGCTGTTTATTCAGGGTGAGGATCACTCACTGTGTAACTGTACAGAGTCACTGTTTATTCAGCAGGGTGAGGATCACTCACTGTGTAACTGTACAGAGGCGCTGTTTATTCAGGGTGAGGATCACTCACTGTGTAACTGTACAGAGTCACTGTTTATTCAGCAGTGCGAGGATCACTCACTGTGTAACTGTACTGGGTCACTGTTTATGCAGCAGGGTGAGGATCACTCACTGTGTAACTGTACAGAGTCACTGTTTATTTAGCAGGGTGAGGATCACTCACTGTGTAACTGTACAGAGTCACTGTTTATTCAGGGTGAGAGTCACTCACTGTGTAACTGTACAGACTCACTGTTTATTCAGCAGGGTGAGGATTACGCACAGTGTAACTGTACAGAGTCACTTTTTATTCAGCAGGGCGAGGATCACTCACTGTGTAACTGTACTGAGTCACTGTTTATGCAGCAGGGTGAGGATCACTCACTGTGTAACTGTACAGAGTCACTGGTTATTCGGTGTAGGGGTCACTCACTGTGTAACTGTACAGAGTCACTGTTTACTCAGGGTGAGGGTCACTCACTGTGAAACTGTACAGAGTCACTGTTTATTCAGGGTGAGGTTCACTCACTGTGTAACTGGACAGAGTCACTGTTTATTCAGCAGGGTGAGGATCATTCACTGTGTAAATGTACAGAGTCACTGTTTATTCGGGGTGAGGGTCACTCACTGTGTAACTGTACAGATTCACTGTTTATTCAGGGTGAGGATCACTCACTGTGTAACTGTACAGAGTCACTGTTTATTCAGCAGGGCGAGGATCACTCACTGTGTAACTGTACTGAGTCACTGTTTATGCAGCAGGGTGAGGATCACTCACTGTGTAACTGTACAGAGTCACTGTTTACTCAGGGTGAGGGTCACTCACTGTGAAACTGTACAGAGTCACTGTTTATTCAGGGTGAGAATCACTCACTGTGTAACAGGACAGAGTCACTGTTTATTCAGCAGGGTGAGGATCATTCACTGTGTAACTGTACAGTCACTGTTTATTCAGGGTGAGGATCACTCACTGTGTAACTGTACAGAGTCACTGTTTATTCAGCAGGGTGAGGATCACTCACTGTGTAACTGTACAGAGTCACTGTTTATTCAGCAGGGTGAGGATCACTCACTGTGTAACTGTACAGAGTCACTGTTTATTCAGTGTGAGGATCACTCACTGTGTAACTGTACAGAGTCACTGTTTATTCAGAGTGAGGATCACTCACTGTGTAACTGTACAGAGTCACTGTTTATTCAGGGTGAGGGCCACTCACTGTGTAACTGTACAGTCACTGTTTATTCAGGGTGAGGATCACTCACTGTGTAACTGTACAGAGTCACTGTTTATTCAGGGTGAGGGCCACTCACTGTGTAACTGTACAGTCACTGTTTATTCAGGGTGAGGATCACTCACTGTGTAACTGTACAGAGTCACTGTTTATTCAGGGTGAGGATCACTCACTGTGTAACTGTACAGAGTCACTGTTTATTCACGGTGAGGGTCACTCACTGTGTAACTGTACAGAGTCACTGTTTATTCAGGGTGAGGATCACTCACTGTGTAACTGTACAGAGTCACTGTTAATTCAGGGTGAGGATCACTCACTGTGTAACTGTACAGAGTCACTGTTTATTCATGGTGAGGGTCACTCACTGTGTAACTGTACAGAGTCACTGTTTATTCAGGGTGAGGGTCACTCACTGTGTAACTGTACAGAGTCACTGTTTATTCAGCAGGGTGAGGATCACTCACTGTGTAACTGTACAGAGTCACTGTTTATTCAGGGTGAGGGTCACTCACTGTGTAACTGTACAGAGTCACTGTTTATTCAGGGTGAGGATCACTCACTGTGTAACTGTACAGAGTCACTGTTTATTCAGGGTGAGGATCACTCACAGTGTAACTGTACAGAGTCACTGTTTATTCAGGGTGAGGGTCACTCACTGTGTAACTGTACAGAGTCACTGTTTATTCAGCAGGGTGAGGCTCACTCACTGTGTAACTGTACCGAGTCACTGTTTATTCAGGGTGAGGGTCACTCACTGTGTAACTGTACAGAGTCACTGTTTATTCAGCAGGGTGAATATCACTCACTATGTAACTACAGAGTCACTGTTTATTCAGGTTGAGGATCACTCACTATGTAACTACAGAGTCACTGTTTATTCAGGGTGATGATCACTCACTGTGTAACTGTACAGAGTCACTGTTTATTCAGCAGGGTGAGGCTCACTCACTGTGTAACTGTACAGAGTCACTGTTTATTCAGCAGGGTGAGGATCACTCACTGTGTAACTGTACAGAGTCACTGTTTATTCAGGTTGAGGATCACTCACTGTGTAACTGTACAGAGTCACTGTTTATTCAGCAGGGTGAGGATCACTCACTGTGTAACTGTACAGAGTCACTGTTTATTCATGGTGAGGCTCACTCACTGTGTAACTGTACAGAGTCACTGTTTATTCAGGGTGAGGATCACTCACTGTGTAACTGTACAGAGTCACTGTTTATTCAGGGTGAGGATCACTCACTGTGTAACTGTACAGAATCACTGTTTATTCAGGGTGAGGATCACTCACTGCGTAACTGTACAGAGTCACTGTTTATTCAGCAGGGTGAGGATCACACACTGTGTAACTGGACAGAGTCACTGTTTATTCAGCAGGGTGAGGATCACTCACTGTGTAACTGTACAGAGTCACTGTTTATTCAGCAGGGTGAGGATCACTCACTGTGTAACTGTACAGAATCACTGTTTATGCAGGGTGAGGATCACTCACTGTGTAACTGTACAGAGTCACTGTTTATTCAGGGTGAGGATCACTCACTGTGTAACTGTACAGAGTCACTGTTTATTCAGGGTGAGGATCACTCACTGTGTAACTGTACAGAGTCACTGTTTATTCAGGGTGAGGATCACACACTGTGTAACTGTACAGAGTCACTGTTTATTCAGCAGGGTGAGGATCACTCACTGTGTAACTGAACAGAGTCACTGTTTATTCCGCAGGGTGAGGATCACTCACTGTGTAACTGTACAGGGTCACTGTTTATTCAGCAGGGTGAGGATCACTCACTGTGTAACTGTACAGAGTCACTGTTTATTCACTGTGAGGATCACTCACTGTGTAACTGTACAGAGTCAATGTTTATTCAGCGTGAGGACCACTGACTGTGTAACTGTACAGAGTCACTGTTTATTCAGCAGGGTGAGGATCACTCACTGTGTAACTGTACAGAGTCACTGTTTATTCAGAGTGAGGGTCACTCACTGTGTAACTGTACAGAGTCAATGTTTATTCAGCGTGAGGACCACTGACTGTGTAACTGTACAGAGTCACTGTTTATTCAGGGTGAGGATCACTCACTGTGTAACTGTACAGAGTCACTGTTTATTCAGGGTGAGGGTCACTCACTGTGTAACTGTACAGAGTCTCAGTTTATTCAGGGCGAGGATCACTCACTGTGTAACTGTACAGAGTCACTGTTTATTCAGGGTGAGGATCACTCACTGTGTCACTGTACAGAGTCACTGTTTATTCAGCAGGGTGAGGGTCACTCACTGTGTAACTGTACAGAGTCACTGTTTGTTCAGGGTGAGGGTCACTCACTGTGTAACTGTACAGAGTCACTGTTTATTCAGGGTGAGGATCACTCACTGATTAACTGTACAGAGTCACTGTTTATTCAGGTTGAGGATCACTCACTGTGTAACTGTACAGAGTCACTGTTTATTCAGGGTGAGGATCACTCACTGTGTAACTGTATAGTCACTGTTTATTCAGCTGGGTGAGGATCACTCACTGTGTAACTGTACAGAGTCACTGTTTATTCAGAGTGAGGATCACTCACTGTGTAACTGTACAGAGTCACTGTTTATTCAGGGTGAGGATCACTCACTGTGTAACTGTACAGAGTCACTGTTTATTCAGGGTGAGGGTCACTCACTGTGTAACTGTACAGAGTCACTGTTTATTCAGGGCGAGGATCACTCACTGTGTAACTGTACAGAGTCACTGTTTATTCAGGGTGAGGGTCACTCACTGTGTAACTGTACAGAGTCACTGTTTATTCAGCGTGAGGACCACTGACTGTGTAACTGTACAGAGTCACTGTTTATTCAGGGTGAGGATCACTCACTGTGTAACTGTACAGAATCACTGTTTATTCAGGGTGAGGGTCATTCACTGTGTAACTGTACAGAGTCTCAGTTTATTCAGGGTGAGGGTCATTCACTGTGTAACTGTACAGAGTCTCAGTTTATTCAGCAGGGTGAGGATCACTCACTGTGTAACTGGACAGAGTCACTGTTAATTCAGGGTGAGGGTCACTCACTGTTTAACTGGACAGAGTCACTGTTTATTCAGCAGTGTGAGGTTCACTCACTGTGTAACTGTACAGAGTCACTGTTTATTCAGCAGGGTGAGGATCACTCACCGTGTAACTGGACAGAGTCACTGTTAATTCAGGGTGAGGGTCACTCACTGTGTAACTGGACAGAGTCACTGTTTATTCAGGGTGAGGGTCACTCACTGTGTAACTGGACAGAGTCACTGTTTATTCAGCAGGGTGAGGATCACTCACCGTGTAACTGGACAGAGTCACTGTTTATTCAGGGTGAGGATCAATCCCTGTGTAACTGTACAGGGTCACTGTTTATTCAGCAGGGTGAGGATCACTCACTGTGTAACTGTACAGAGTCACTGTTTATTCAGCAGGGTGAGGATCACTCACCGTGTAACTGGACAGAGTCACTGTTTATTCAGGGTGAGGATCACTCACTGTGTAACTGTACAGAGTCACTGTTTATTCAGCAGGGTGAGTATCACTCACTGTGTAACTGGACAGAGTCACTGTTAATTCAGGGTGAGGGTCACTCACTGTGTAACTGGACAGAGTCACTGTTTATTCAGCAGGGTGAGGATCACTCACCGTGTAACTGGACAGAGTCACTGTTAATTCAGGGTGAGGGTCACTCACTGTGTAACTGGACAGAGTCACTGTTTATTCAGCAGGGTGAGGATCACTCACCGTGTAACTGGACAGAGTCACTGTTTATTCAGGGTGAGGATCACTCACTGTGTAACTGTACAGAGTCACTGTTTATTCAGCAGAATGAGTATCACTCACTGTGTGACTGTACAGAGTCACTGTTTATTCAGCAGGGTGAGGATCACTCACTTTGTAACTGTACAGGGTCACTGTTTATTCAGGGTGAGGATCACTCACTGTGCAACTGTACAGGGTCACTGTTTATTCAGCAGGGTGAGGCTCACTCACTGTGTAACTGTACAGAGTCACTGTTTATTCAGCAGTGTGAGGATCACTCACTGTGTAACTGTACAGAGTCGCTGTTTATTCAGGGTGAGGATCACTCACTGTGTAACTGTACAGAGTCACTGTTTATTCAGCAGGGTGAGGATCACTCACTGTGTAACTGTACAGAGGCGCTGTTTATTCAGGGTGAGGATCACTCACTGTGTAACTGTACAGGGTCACTGTTTATTCAGCAGTGTGAGGATCACTCACTGTGTAACTGTACAGAGTAACTGCTTATTCAGGGTGAGGATCACTCACTGTGTAACTGTACAGAGTCACTGTTTATTCAGCAGGGTGAGGATCACTCACTGTGTAACTGTACAGAGTCACTGTTTATTCAGCAGGGTGAGGATCACTCACTGCGTAACTGTACAGAGTCACTGTTTATTCAGCAGGGTGAGGATCACTCACTGTGTAACTGTACAGAGTCACTGTTTATTCAGCAGGGTGAGGATCACTCACTGTGTAACAGGACAGAGTCACTGTTTATTCAGGGTGAGGGTCACTCACTGTGTAACTGTACAGAATCACTGTTTATTCAGGGTGAGGATCACTCACTGTGTAACTGTACAGAGTCACTGTTTATTCAGCAGGGTGAGGATCACTCACTGTGTAACTGGACAGAGTCACTTTTTATTCAGGGTGAGGATCACTCACTGTGTAACTGTACAGAATCACTGTTTATTCAGGGTGAGGATCGCACACTGTGTAACTGGACAGAGTCACTGTTTATTCAGCAGGGTGAGGATCACTCACTGTGTAACTGGACAGAGTCACTGTTTATTCAGGGTGAGGATCACTCACTGTGTAACTGTACGGAATCACTGTTTATTCAGGGTGAGGATCGCACACTGTGTAACTGGACAGAGTCACTGTTTATTCAGCAGGGTGAGGATCACTCACTGTGTAACTGTACAGAGTCACTGTTTATTCAGGGTGAGGATCACTCACTGTGTAACTGGACAGAGTCACTGTTTATTCAGGGTGAGGATCACTCACTGTGTAACTGTACAGAGTCACAGTTTATTCAGCAGGGTGAGGATCACTCACTGTGTAACTGCACAGAGTCACTGTTTATTCAGGGTGAGGATCACTCGCTGTGTAACTGTACAGAGTCACTGTTGATTCAGGGTGAGGATCACTCACAGTGTAACTGTACAGAGTCACTGTTTATTCAGCAGAGTGAGGATCACTCACTGTGTAACTGGACAGAGTCACTGTTTATTCGGCAGGGTGAGGATCACTCACTGTGTAACTGGACAGAGTCACTGTTTATTCAGGGTGAGGATCACTCACTGTGTAACTGGACAGAGTCACTGTTTATTCAGCAGGGTGAGGATCACTCACTGTGTAACTGTACAGAGTCACTGTTTATTCAGCAGGGTGAGGATCACTCACTGTGTAACTGTACAGAGTCACTGTTTATTCAGCAGGGTGAGGATCACTCACTGTGTAACTGTACAGAGTCACTGTTTATTCAGGGTGAGGATCACTCACTGTGTAACTGTACAGAGTCACTGTTTATTCAGGGTGAGGATCACTCACTGTGTAACTGTACAGAGCCACTGTTTATTCAGGGTGAGGATCACTCACTGTGTAACTGTACAGAGTCACTGTTTATTCAGGGTGAGGATCACTCACTGTGTAACTGTACAGTGTCACTGTTTATTCAGGGTGAGGATCACTCACTGTGTACCTGTACAGAGTCACTGTTTATTCAGCAGGGTGAGGATCACTCACTGTGTAACTGTACAGTGTCACTGTTTATTCAGGGTGAGGATCACTCACTGTGTAACTGTACAGAGTCACTGTTTATTCAGAGTGAGGGTCACTCACTGTGTAACTGTAGAGAGTCACTGTTTATTCAGCAGGGTGAGGGTCACTCACTGTGTAACTGTACAGAGTCACTGTTTATTCAGCAGGGTGAGGATCACTCACTGTGTACCTGTACAGAGTCACTGTTTATTCAGCAGGGTGAGGATCACTCACTGTGTAACTGTACAGTGTCACTGTTTATTCAGGGTGAGGATCACTCACTGTGTAACTGTACAGAGTCACTGTTTATTCAGGGTGAGGGTCACTCACTGTGTAACTGTACAGAGTCACTGTTTATTCAGGTTGAGGATCACTCACTGTGTAACTGTACAGAGTCACTGTTTATTCAGAGTGAGGGTCACTCACTGTGTAACTGTACAGAGTCACTGTTTATTCAGCAGGGTGAGGATCACTCACTGTGTAACTGTACAGCGTCACTGTTTATTCAGCAGGGTGAGGATCACTCACTGTGCAACTGTACAGGGTCACTGTTTATTCAGCAGGGTGAGGCTCACTCAATGTGTAACTGTACAGAGTCACTGTTTATTCAGCAGTGTGAGGATCACTCACTGTGTAACTGTACAGAGTCGCTGTTTATTCAGGATGAGGATCACTCACTATGTAACTGTACAGAGTCACTGTATATTCAGCAGGGTGAGGATCACTCACTGTGTAACTGTACAGAGGCGCTGTTTATTCAGGGTGAGGATCACTCACTGTGTAACTGTACAGGGTCACTGTTTATTCAGCAGTGTGAGGATCACTCTCTGTGTAACTGTACAGAGTAACTGCTTATTCAGTGTGAGGATCACTCACTGTGTAACTGTACAGAGTCACTGCTTATTCAGCAGGGTGAGGATCACTCACTGTGTAACTGTACAGAGTCACTGTTTATTCAGCAGGGTGAGGATCACTCACTGCGTAACTGTACAGAGTCACTGTTTAGTCAGCAGGGTGAGGATCACTCACTGTGTAACTGTACAGAGTCACTGTTTATTCAGCAGGGTGAGGATCACTCACTGTGTAACTGGACAGAGTCACTGTTTATTCAGGGTGAGGATCACTCACTGTGTAACTGTACAGAATCACTGTTTATTCAGGGTGAGGATCACACACTGTGTAACTGGACAGAGTCACTGTTTATTCAGCAGGGTGAGGATCACTCACTGTGTAACTGTACAGAGTCACTGTTTATTCAGGGTGAGGATCACTCACTGTGTAACTGGACAGAGTCACTGTTTATTCAGGGTGAGGATCACTCACTGTGTAACTGTACAGAGTCACAGTTTATTCAGCAGGGTGAGGATCACTCACTGTGTAACTGCACAGAGTCACTGTTTATTCAGGGTGAGGATCACTCGCTGTGTAACTGTACAGAGTCACTGTTGATTCAGGGTGAGGATCACTCACAGTGTAACTGTACAGAGTCACTGTTTATTCAGCAGAGTGAGGATCACTCACTGTGTAACTGGACAGAGTCACTGTTTATTCGGCAGGGTGAGGATCACTCACTGTGTAACTGGACAGAGTCACTGTTTATTCAGGGTGAGGATCACTCACTGTGTAACTGGACAGAGTCACTGTTTATTCAGGGTGAGGATCACTCACTGTGTAACTGTACAGAATCACTGTTTATTCAGGGTGAGGATCGCACACTGTGTAACTGGACAGAATCACTGTTTATTCAGGGTGAGGATCACTCACTGTGTAACTGTACAGAGTCACTGTTTATTCAGGGTGAGGATCACTCACTGTGTAACTGTACAGAGTCACTGTTTATTCAGGGTGAGGATCACTCACTGTGTAACTGTACAGAGTCACTGTTTATTCAGGGTGAGGATCACTCACTGTGTAACTGTACAGTGTCACTGTTTATTCAGGGTGAGGATCACTCACTGTGTACCTGTACAGAGTCACTGTTTATTCAGCAGGGTGAGGATCACTCACTGTGTAACTGTACAGTGTCACTGTTTATTCAGGGTGAGGATCACTCACTGTGTAACTGTACAGAGTCACTGTTTATTCAGAGTGAGGGTCACTCACTGTGTAACTGTACAGAGTCACTGTTTATTCAGCAGGGTGAGGATCACTCACTGTGTAACTGTACAGAGTCACTGTTTATTCAGCAGGGTGAGGATCACTCACTGTGTAACTGTACAGCGTCACTGTTTATTCAGCAGGGTGAGGATCACTCACTGTGTAACTGTACAGGGTCACTGTTTATTCAGGGTGAGGATCACTCACTGTGTAACTGTACAGAGTCACTGTTTATTCAGCAGGGTGAGGGTCACTCACTGTGTAACTGTACAGAGTCACTGTTTATTCAGCAGGGTGAGGATCACTCACTGTGTAACTGTACAGGGTCACTGTTTATTCAGGGTGAGGATCACTCACTGTGTAACTGTACAGAGTCACTGTTTATTCAGAGTGAGGGTCACTCACTGTGTAACTGTACAGAGTCACTGTTTATTCAGCAGGGTGAGGATCACTCACTGTGTAACTGCACAGAGTCACTGTTTATTCAGCAGGGTGAGGATCACTCACTGTGTAACTGTACAGAGTCACTGTTTATTCAGGGTGAGGATCACTCACTGTGTAACTGTACAGAGTCACTGTTTATTCAGGGTGAGGATCACTCACTGTGTAACTGTACAGAGTTACTGTTTATTCAGGGTGAGGGTCACTCACTGTGTAACTGTACAGAGTCACTGTTTATTCAGCAGGGTGAGGATCACTCACTGTGTAACTGTACAGAGTCACTGTTTATTCAGGTTGAGGATCACTCACTGTGTAACTGTACACAGTCACTGTTTATTCAGGGTGAGGGTCACTCACCGTGTAACTGTACAGAGTCACTGTTTATTCAGGTTGAGGATCACTCACTGTGTAACTGTACAGAGTGACTGTTTATTCAGCCGCGTGAGGATCACTCACTGTGTAACTGTAGAGTAACTGCTTATTCAGGGTTTGGATCACTCACTGTGTAACTGTACAGAGTCTCATTTTATTCAGCAGGGTGAGGATCACTCACTGTGTGACTGTACAGAGTCACTGTTTATTCAGCAGGGTGAGGATCACTCACTTTGTAACTGTACAGGGTCACTGTTTATTCAGGGTGAGGATCACTCACTGTGTAACTGTAGAGAGTCACTGTTTATTCAGCAGGGTGAGGATCACTCACTGTGTAACTGTACAGAGTCACTGTTTATTCAGCAGGGTGAGGGTCACTCACTGCGTAACTGTACAGGGTCACTGTTTATTCAGGGTGAGGATCACTCACTGTGTAACTGTACAGAGTCACTGTTTATTCAGCAGGGTGAGGATCACTCACTGTGTAACTGTACAGAGTCACTGTTTATTCAGCAGGGTGAGGGTCACTCACTGCGTAACTGTACAGAGTCACTGTTTATTCAGCAGGGTGAGAATCACTCACTGTGTAACTGTACAGAGTCACTGTTTATTCAGCAGGGTGAGGATCACTCACTGTGTAACTGTACAGAGTCGCTGTTTATTCAGGGTGAGGATCACTCACTGTGTAACTGTACAGAGTCACTGTTTATTCAGCAGGGTGAGGATCACTCACTGTGTAACTGTACAGAGGCGCTGTTTATTCAGGATGAGGATCACTCACTGTGTAACTGTGCAGAGTCACTGTTTATTCAGCAGAATGAGTATCACTCACTGTGTGACTGTACAGAGTCTCTGTTTATTCAGCAGGGTGAGGATCACTCACTTTGTAACTGTACAGGGTCACTGTTTATTCAGCAGGGTGAGGCTCACTCACTGTGTAACTGTACAGAGTCACTGTTTATTCAGCAGGGTGAGGATCACTCACTGTGTAACTGTACAGTGTCGCTGTTTATTCAGGGTGAGGATCACTCACTGTGTAACTGTACAGAGTCACTGTTTATTCAGCAGGGTGAGGATCACTCACTGTGTAACTGTACAGAGGCGCTGTTTATTCAGGGTGAGGATCACTCACTGTGTAACTGTACAGGGTCACTGTTTATTCAGCAGTGTGAGGATCACTCACTGTGTAACTGTACAGAGTAACTGCTTATTCAGGGTGAGGATCACTCACTGTGTAACTGTACAGAGTCACTGTTTATTCAGCAGGGTGAGGATCACTCACTGTGTAACTGTGCAGAGTCTCTTTTTATTCAGCAGGGTGAGGATCACTCACTGTGTAACTGTACACAGTCACTGTTTATTCAGAGTGAGGATCACTCACTGTGTAACTGTACAGGGTCACTGTTTATTCAGTGTGAGGATCACTCACTGTGTAACTGTACAGAGTCACTGTTTATTCAGGTGGAGGATCACTCACTGTGTAACTGCACAGAATCACTGTTTATTCAGCAGGGTGAGGATCACTCACTGTGTAACTGTACAGAGTCACTGTTTATTCAGGTTGAGGATCACTCACTGTGTAACTGTACAGAGTCACTGTTTATTCAGGGTGAGGATCACTCACTGTGTAACTGTACAGAGTCACTGTTTATTCAGGGTGAGGATCACTCACTGTGTAACTGTACAGAGTCACTGTTTATTCAGGGTGAGGATCACTCACTGTGTAACTGTACAGAGTCACTGTTTATTCAGGGTGAGGATCACTCACTGTGTAACTGTACAGAGTCACTGTTTATTCAGGGTGAGGATCACTCACTGTGTAACTGTACACAGTCACTGTTTATTCAGGGTGAGGGTCACTCACCGTGTAACTGTACAGAGTCACTGTTTATTCAGGGTGAGGATCACTCACTGTGTAACTGTACACAGTCACTGTTTATTCAGAGTGAGGATCACTCACTGTGTAACTGTACAGAGTCACTGCTTATTCAGGGTGAGGATCACTCACTGTGTAACTGCACAGAGTCACTGTTTATTCAGGAGGGTGAGGATCACTCACTGTGTAACTGTACAGAGTAACTGCTTATTCAGGGTTTGGATCACTCACTGTGTAACTGTACAGAGTCTCAGTTTATTCAGCAGGGTGAGGATCACTCACTGTGTAACTGTACAGATTCACTGTTTATTCAGCAGGGTGAGGATCACTCACTGTGTAACTGTACAGAGTCACTGTTTATTCAGGTTGAGGATCACTCACTGTGTAACTGTACAGAGTCACTGTTTATTCAGCAGGGTGAGGATCACTCACTGTGTAACTGTACAGAGTCACTGTTTATTCTGGGTGAGGATCACTCACTGTGTAACTGGACAGAGTCACTGTTTATTCAGGGTGAGGATCACTCACTGTGTAACTGTACAGAGTCACTGTTTATTCAGCAGGGTCAGGATCACTCATTGTGTAACTGTACAGAGTCACTGTTTTTTCAGGGTGAGGATCACTCACTGTGTAACTGCACAGAATCACTGTTTATTCAGTGTGAGGATCACTCACTGTGTAACTGCACAGAGTCACTATTTATTCAGCAGGGTGAGGGTCAGTCTCTGTGTAACTGTACAGAGTCACTGTTTATTCAGGGCGAGGATCACTCACTGTGTAACTGTACAGAGTCACTGTTTATTCAGCAGGGAAAGGATCACTCACTGTGTAACTGTATCGAGTCACTGTTTATTCAGCAGGGTGAGGATCACTCACTGTGTAACTGTACAGAGTCACTGTTTATTCAGCAGGGTGAGGATCACTCACTGTGTAACTGTACAGAGTCACTGTTTATTCAGCAGGGTGAGGGTCACTCACTGTGTAACTGTACAGAGTCACTGTTTATTCAGGGTGAGGATCACTCACTGTGTAACTGTACAGAATCACTGTTTATTCAGGGTGAGGATCACTCACTGTGTAACTGTACAGAGTCACTGTTTATTCAGGGTGAGGATCACTCACTGTGTAACTGTACAGAGTTACTGTTTATTCAGGGTGAGGGTCACTCACTGTGTAACTGTACAGAGTCACTGTTTATTCAGCAGGGTGAGGATCACTCACTGTGCAACTGTACAGAGTCACTGTTTATTCAGGTTGAGGATCACTCACTGTGTAACTGTACACAGTCACTGTTTATTCAGGGTGAGGGTCACTCACCGTGTAACTGTACAGAGTCACTGTTTATTCAGGGTGAGGATCACTCACTGTGTAACTGTACACAGTCACTGTCTATTCAGAGTGAGGATCACTCACTGTGTAACTGTACAGAGTCACTGTTTATTCAGGTTGAGGATCACTCACTGTGTAACTGTACAGAGTGACTGTTTATTCAGCCGCGTGAGGATCACTCACTGTGTAACTGTACAGAGTAACTGCTTATTCAGGGTTTGGATCACTCACTGTGTAACTGTACAGAGTCTCATTTTATTCAGCAGGGTGAGGATCACTCACTGTGTAACTGTACAGAGTCACTGTTTATTCAGCAGGGTGAGGATCACTCACTGTGTAACTGTACAGAGTCACTGTTTATTCAGCAGGGTGAGGATCACTCACTGTGTAACTGTACAGAGTCACTGTTTATTCAGCAGGATGAGTATCACTCACTGTGTAACTGTACAGAGTCACTGTTTAATCAGCAGGGTGAGGATCACTCACCGTGTAACTGGACAGAGTCACTGTTAATTCAGGGTGAGGGTCACTCACTGTGTAACTGTACAGAGTCACTGTTTATTCAGCAGGGTGAGGATCACTCACTGTGTAACTGTACAGAATCACTGTTTATTCAGGGTGAGGATCACTCACTGTGTAACTGTACAGAGTCACTGTTTATTCAGCAGGGTGAGGATCACTCACTGTAACTGTACAGAGTCACTGTTTATTCAGCAGAATGAGTATCACTCACTGTGTGACTGTACAGAGTCACTGTTTATTCAGCAGGGTGAGGATCACTCACTTTGTAACTGTACAGGGTCACTGTTTATTCAGGGTGAGGATCACTCACTGTGTAACTGTACAGGGTCACTGTTTATTCAGCAGGGTGAGGCTCACTCACTGTCTAACTGTACAGAGTCACTGTTTATTCAGCAGGGTGAGGATCACTCACTGTGTAACTGTACAGAGTCGCTGTTTATTCAGCAGGGTGAGGATCACTCACTGTGTAACTGTACAGAGTCACTGTTTATTCAGCAGGGTGAGGATCACTCACTGCGTAACTGTACAGAGTCATTGTTTATTCAGCAGGGTGAGGATCACTCACTGTGTAACTGTACACAGTCACTGTTTATTCAGAGTGAGGATCACTCACTGTGTAACTGTACAGGGTCACTGTTTATTCAGTGTGAGGATCACTCACTGTGTAACTGTACAGAGTCACTGTTTATTCAGGTGGAGGATCACTCACTGTGTAACTGCACAGAATCACTGTTTATTCAGCAGGGTGAGGATCACTCACTGTGTAACTGTACAGAGTCACTGTTTATTCAGGTTGAGGATCACTCACTGTGTAACTGTACAGAGTCACTGTTTATTCAGGGTGAGGATCACTCACTGTGTAACTGTACAGAGTCACTGTTTATTCAGGGTGAGGATCACTCACTGTGTAACTGTACAGAGTCACTGTTTATTCAGGGTGAGGATCACTCACTGTGTAACTGTACAGAGTCACTGTTTATTCAGGGTGAGGATCACTCACTGTGTAACTGTACAGAGTCACTGTTTATTCAGGGTGAGGATCACTCACTGTGTAACTGTACACAGTCACTGTTTATTCAGGGTGAGGGTCACTCACCGTGTAACTGTACAGAGTCACTGTTTATTCAGGGTGAGGATCACTCACTGTGTAACTGTACACAGTCACTGTTTATTCAGAGTGAGGATCACTCACTGTGTAACTGTACAGAGTCACTGTTTATTCAGGTTGAGGATCACTCACTGTGTAACTGCACAGAGTCACTGTTTATTCAGGAGGGTGAGGATCACTCACTGTGTAACTGTACAGAGTAACTGCTTATTCAGGGTTTGGATCACTCACTGTGTAACTGTACAGAGTCTCAGTTTATTCAGCAGGGTGAGGATCACTCACTGTGTAACTGTACAGATTCACTGTTTATTCAGCAGGGTGAGGATCACTCACTGTGTAACTGTACAGAGTCACTGTTTATTCAGGTTGAGGATCACTCACTGTGTAACTGTACAGAGTCACTGTTTATTCAGCAGGGTGAGGATCACTCACTGTGTAACTGTACAGAGTCACTGTTTATTCAGCAGGGTGAGGATCACTCACTGTGTAACTGTACAGAATCACTGTTTATTCAGCAGGGTGAGGATCACTCACTGTGTAACTGTACAGAGTCACTGTTTATTCAGGGTGAGGATCACTCACTGTGTAACTGTACAGAGTCACTGTTTATTCAGGGTGAGGATCACTCACTGTGTAACTGTACAGAATCACTGTTTATTCAGGGTGAGGATTACTCACTGTGTAACAGTACAGAGTCACTGTTTATTCAGGGTGAGGATCACTCACTGTGTAACTGTACAGGATCACTGTTTATTCAGCAGGGTGAGGCTCACTCACTGTGTAACTGTACAGAGTCACTGTTTATTCAGCAGGGTGAGGATCACTCACTGTGGAACTGTACAGAGTCGCTGTTTATTCAGGGTGAGGATCACTCACTGTGTAACTGTACAGAGTCACTGTTTATTCAGCAGGGTGAGGATCACTCACTGTGTAACTGTACAGAGGCGCTGTTTATTCAGGGTGAGGATCACTCACTGTGTAACTGTACAGGGTCACTGTTTATTCAGCAGTGTGAGGATCACTCACTGTGTAACTGTACAGAGTAACTGCTTATTCAGGGTGAGGATCACTCACTGTGTAACTGTACAGAGTCACTGTTTATTCAGCAGGGTGAGGATCACTCACTGTGTAACTGTACAGAGTCACTGTTTATTCAGCAGTGTGAGGATCACTCACTGCGTAACTGTACAGAGTCACTGTTTATTCAGCAGGGTGAGGATCACTCACTGTGTAACTGTACACAGTCACTGTTTATTCAGAGTGAGGATCACTCACTGTGTAACTGTACAGGGTCACTGTTTATTCAGTGTGAGGATCACTCACTGTGTAACTGTACAGAGTCACTGTTTATTCAGGGTGAGGATCACTCACTGTGTAACTGTACAGAGTCACTGTTTATTCAGGGTGAGGATCACTCACTGTGTAACTGTACAGAGTCACTGTTTATTCAGGGTGAGGATCACTCACTGTGTAACTGTACACAGTCACTGTTTATTCAGGGTGAGGGTCACTCACTGTGTAACTGTACAGAGTCACTGTTTATTCAGCAGGGTGAGGATCACTCACTGTGTAACTGTACAGAGTCACTATTTATTCAGGGTGAGGATCACTCACTGTGTAACTGTACAGAGTCACTGTTTATTCAGGGTGAGGATCACTCACTGTGTAACTGTACAGAGTCACTGTTTATTCAGGGTGAGGATCACTCACTGTGTAACTGTACAGAGTCACTGTTTATTCAGGGTGAGGATCACTCACTGTGTAACTGTACAGAGTCACTGTTTATTCAGGGTGAGGATCACTCACTGTGTAACTGTACACAGTCACTGTTTATTCAGGGTGAGGGTCACTCACCGTGTAACTGTACAGTCACTGTTTATTCAGGGTGAGGATCACTCACTGTGTAACTGTACACAGTCACTGTTTATTCAGAGTGAGGATCACTCACTGTGTAACTGTACAGAGTCACTGTTTATTCAGGATGAGGATCACTCACTGTGTAACTGCACCGAGTAACTGTTTATTCAGCAGTGTGAGGATCACTCACTGTGTAACTGTACAGAGTAACTGCTTATTCAGGGTTTGGATCACTCACTGTGTAACTGTACAGAGTCTCAGTTTATTCAGCAGGGTGAGGATCACTCACTGTGTAACTGTACAGAGTCACTGTTTATTCAGCAGGGTGAGGATCACTCACTGTGTAACTGTACAGAGTCACTGTTTATTCAGGTTGAGGAACACTCACTGTGTAACTGGACAGAGTCACTGTTTATTCAGCAGGGTGAGGATCACTCACTGTGTAACTGTACAGAGTCACTGTTTATTCTGGGTGAGGATCACTCACTGTGTAACTGGACAGAGTCACTGTTTATTCAGGGTGAGGATCACTCACTGTGTAACTGTACAGACTCACTGTTTATTCAGCAGGGTCAGGATCACTCACTGTGTAACTGTACAGAGTCACGGTTTTTTCAGGGTGAGGATCACTCACTGTGTAACTGTACAGAGTCACGGTTTTTTCAGGGTGTGGATCACTCACTGTGTAACTGTACAGAATCACTGTTTATTCAGTGTGAGGATCACTCACTGTGTAACTGCACAGAGTCACTATTTATTCAGCAGGGTGAGGGTCAGTCTCTGTGTAACTGTACAGAGTCACTGTTTATTCAGGGCGAGGATCACTCACTGTGTAACTGTACAGAGTCACTGTTTATTCAGCAGGGAAAGGATCACTCACTGTGTAACTGTATCGAGTCACTGTTTATTCAGCTGGGTGAGGATCACTCACTGTGTAACTGTACAGAGTCACTGTTTATTCAGCAGGGTGAGGGTCACTCACTGTGTAACTGTACAGAGTCACTGTTTATTCAGGGTGAGGATCACTCACTGTGTAACAGTACAGAATCACTGTTTATTCAGGGTGAGGATCACTCACTGTGTAACAGTACAGAGTCACTGTTTATTCAGGGTGAGGATCACACACTGTGTAACTGGACAGAGTCACTGTTTATTCAGGGTGTAGATCACTCACTGTGTAACTGTACAGAATCACTGTGTATTCAGGGTGAGGATCACTCACTGTGTAACTGTACAGAGTCACTGTTTATTCAGCAGGGTGAGGATCACTCACTGTGTAACTGGACAGAGTCACTTATTATTCAGGGTGAGGATCACTCACTGTGTAACTGTACAGAATCACTGTTTATTCAGGGTGAGGATCGCACACTGTGTAACTGGACAGAGTCACTGTTTATTCAGCAGGGTGAGGATCACTCACTGTGTAACTGGACAGAGTCACTGTTTATTCAGGGTGAGGATCACTCACTGTGTAACTGTACAGAATCACTGTTTTTTTCAGGGTGAGGATCGCACACTGTGTAACTGGACAGAGTCACTGTTTATTCAGCAGGGTGAGGATCACTCACTGTGTAACTGTACTGAGTAACTGTTTATTCAGGGTGAGGATCACTCACTGTGTAACTGGACAGAGTCACAGTTTATTCAGCAGGGTGAGGATCACTCACTGTGTAACTGCACAGAGTCACTGTTTATTCAGGGTGAGGATCACTCGCTGTGTAACTGTACAGAGTCACTGTTGATTCAGGGTGAGGATCACTCACAGTGTAACTGTACAGAGTCACTGTTTATTCCGCAGGGTGAGGATCACTCACTGTGTAACTGGACAGAGTCACTGTTTATTCAGGGTGAGGATCACTCACTGTGTAACTGGACAGAGTCACTGTTTATTCAGGGTGAGGATCACTCACTGTGTAACTGTACAGAATCACTGTTTATTCAGGGTGAGGATCGCACACTGTGTAACTGGACAGAGTCACTGTTTATTCAGCAGGGTGAGGATCACTCACTGTGTATCTGTACAGAGTCACTGTTTATTCAGCAGGGTGAGGATCACTCACTGTGTAACTGTACAGAGTCACTGTTTATTCAGCAGGGTGAGGATCACTCACTGTGTAACTGTACAGAGTCACTGTTTATTCAGGGTGAGGATCACTCACTGTGTAACTGTACAGAGTCACTGTTTATTCAGGGTGAGGATCACTCACTGTGTAACTGTACAGAGTCACTGTTTATTCAGGGTGAGGATCACTCACTGTGTAACTGTACAGATTCACTGTTTATTCAGGGTGAGGATCACTCACTGTGTAACTGTACAGTGTCACTGTTTATTCAGGGTGAGGATCACTCACTGTGTACCTGTACAGAGTCACTGTTTATTCAGCAGGGTGAGGATCACTCACTGTGTAACTGTACAGTGTCACTGTTTATTCAGGGTGAGGATCACTCACTGTGTAACTGTACAGAGTCACTGTTTATTCAGAGTGAGGGTCACTCACTGTGTAACTGTACAGAGTCACTGTTTATTCAGCAGGGTGAGGATCACTCACTGTGTAACTGTACAGAGTCACTGTTTATTCAGCAGGGTGAGGATCACTCACTGTGTAACTGTACAGCGTCACTGTTTATTCAGCAGGGTGAGGATCACTCACTGTGTAACTGTACAGGGTCACTGTTTATTCAGGGTGAGGATCACTCACTGTGTAACTGTACAGAGTCACTGTTTATTCAGCAGGGTGAGGGTCACTCACTGTGGAACTGTACAGAGTCACTGTTTATTAAGCAGGGTGAGGATCACTCACTGTGTAACTGCACAGAGTCACTGTTTATTCAGCAGGGTGATGATCACTCACTGTGTAACTGTACAGAGTCACTGTTTATTCAGGGTGAGGATCACTCACTGTGTAACTGTACAGAGTCACTGTTTATTCAGGGTGAGGGTCACTCACTGTGGAACTGTACCGAGTCACTGTTTATTCAGCAGGGTGAGGATCACTCACTGTGTAACTGTACAGAGTCACTGTTTATTCAGAGTGAGGATCACTAACTGTGTAACTGTACAGGGTTACTGTTTATTCAGTGTGAGGATCACTCACTGTGTAACTGTACAGAGTCACTGTTTATTCAGGTTGAGGATCACTCACTGTGTAACTGCACAGAATCACTGTTTATTCAGCAGGGTGAGGATCACTCACTGTGTAACTGTACAGAGTCACTGTTTATTCAGGTTGAGGATCACTCACTGTGTAACTGTACAGAGTCACTGTTTATTCAGGGTGAGGATCACTCACTGTGTAACTGTACAGAGTCACTGTTTATTCAGGGTGAGGATCACTCACTGTGTAACTGTACAGAGTCACTGTTTATTCAGGGTGAGGATCACTCACTGTGTAACTGTACAGAGTCACTGTTTATTCAGGGTGAGGATCACTCACTGTGTAACTGTACAGAGTCACTGTTTATTCAGGGTGAGGATCACTCACTGTGTAACTGTACACAGTCACTGTTTATTCAGGGTGAGGGTCACTCACCGTGTAACTGTACAGAGTCACTGTTTATTCAGGGTGAGGATCACTCACTGTGTAACTGTACACAGTCACTGTTTATTCAGAGTGAGGATCACTCACTGTGTAACTGTACAGAGTCACTGTTTATTCAGGTTGACGATCACTCACTGTGTAACTGCACAGAGTCTCTGTTTATTCAGCAGTGTGAGGATCACTCACTGTGTAACTGTACAGAGTAACTGCTTATTCAGGGTTTGGATCACTCACTGTGTAACTGGACAGAGTCACTGTTTATTCAGGGTGAGGATCACTCACTGTGTAACTGGACAGAGTCACTGTTTATTCAGGGTGAGGATCACTCACTGTGTAACTGTACAGAATCACTGTTTATTCAGGGTGAGGATCGCACACTGTGTAACTGGACAGAGTCACTGTTTATTCAGCAGGGTGAGGATCACTCACTGTGTAACTGTACAGAGTCACTGTTTATTCAGCAGGGTGAGGATCACTCACTGTGTAACTGTACAGAGTCACTGTTTATTCAGCAGGGTGAGGATCACTCACTGTGTAACTGTACAGAGTCACTGTTTATTCAGGGTGAGGATCACTCACTGTGTAACTGTACAGAGTCACTGTTTATTCAGGGTGAGGATCACTCACTGTGTAACTGTACAGAGTCACTGTTTATTCAGGGTGAGGATCACTCACTGTGTAACTGTACAGATTCACTGTTTATTCAGGGTGAGGATCACTCACTGTGTAACTGTACAGTGTCACTGTTTATTCAGGGTGAGGATCACTCACTGTGTACCTGTACAGAGTCACTGTTTATTCAGCAGGGTGAGGATCACTCACTGTGTAACTGTACAGTGTCACTGTTTATTCAGGGTGAGGATCACTCACTGTGTAACTGTACAGAGTCACTGTTTATTCAGAGTGAGGGTCACTCACTGTGTAACTGTACAGAGTCACTGTTTATTCAGCAGGGTGAGGATCACTCACTGTGTAACTGTACAGAGTCACTGTTTATTCAGCAGGGTGAGGATCACTCACTGTGTAACTGTACAGCGTCACTGTTTATTCAGCAGGGTGAGGATCACTCACTGTGTAACTGTACAGGGTCACTGTTTATTCAGGGTGAGGATCACTCACTGTGTAACTGTACAGAGTCACTGTTTATTCAGCAGGGTGAGGGTCACTCACTGTGGAACTGTACAGAGTCACTGTTTATTAAGCAGGGTGAGGATCACTCACTGTGTAACTGCACAGAGTCACTGTTTATTCAGCAGGGTGATGATCACTCACTGTGTAACTGTACAGAGTCACTGTTTATTCAGGGTGAGGATCACTCACTGTGTAACTGTACAGAGTCACTGTTTATTCAGGGTGAGGGTCACTCACTGTGTAACTGTACAGAGTCACTGTTTATTCAGCAGGGTGAGGATCACTCACTGTGTAACTGTACCGAGTCACTGTTTATTCAGCAGGGTGAGGATCACTCACTGTGTAACTGTACAGAGTCACTGTTTATTCAGAGTGAGGATCACTAACTGTGTAACTGTACAGGGTTACTGTTTATTCAGTGTGAGGATCACTCACTGTGTAACTGTACAGAGTCACTGTTTATTCAGGTTGAGGATCACTCACTGTGTAACTGCACAGAATCACTGTTTATTCAGCAGGGTGAGGATCACTCACTGTGTAACTGTACAGAGTCACTGTTTATTCAGGGTGAGGATCACTCACTGTGTAACTGTACAGAGTCACTGTTTATTCAGGGTGAGGATCACTCACTGTGTAACTGTACAGAGTCACTGTTTATTCAGGGTGAGGATCACTCACTGTGTAACTGTACAGAGTCACTGTTTATTCAGGGTGAGGATCACTCACTGTGTAACTGTACAGAGTCACTGTTTATTCAGGGTGAGGATCACTCACTGTGTAACTGTACACAGTCACTGTTTATTCAGGGTGAGGGTCACTCACCGTGTAACTGTACAGAGTCACTGTTTATTCAGGGTGAGGATCACTCACTGTGTAACTGTACACAGTCACTGTTTATTCAGAGTGAGGATCACTCACTGTGTAACTGTACAGAGTCACTGTTTATTCAGGTTGACGATCACTCACTGTGTAACTGCACAGAGTCTCTGTTTATTCAGCAGTGTGAGGATCACTCACTGTGTAACTGTACAGAGTAACTGCTTATTCAGGGTTTGGATCACTCACATGTGTAACTGTACAGAGTCTCAGTTTATTCAGCAGGGTGAGGATCACTCACTGCGTAACTGTACAGAGTCACTGTTTATTCAGCAGGGTGAGGATCACTCACTGTGTAACTGTACAGAGTCGCTGTTTATTCAGCAGGGTGAGGATCACTCACTGTGTAACTGTACAGAGTCACTGTTTATTCAGCAGGGTGAGGATCACTCACTGCGTAACTGTACAGAGTCATTGTTTATTCAGCAGGGTGAGGATCACTCACTGTGTAACTGTACACAGTCACTGTTTATTCAGAGTGAGGATCACTCACTGTGTAACTGTACAGGGTCACTGTTTATTCAGTGTGAGGATCACTCACTGTGTAACTGTACAGAGTCACTGTTTATTCAGGTGGAGGATCACTCACTGTGTAACTGCACAGAATCACTGTTTATTCAGCAGGGTGAGGATCACTCACTGTGTAACTGTACAGAGTCACTGTTTATTCAGGTTGAGGATCACTCACTGTGTAACTGTACAGAGTCACTGTTTATTCAGGGTGAGGATCACTCACTGTGTAACTGTACAGAGTCACTGTTTATTCAGGGTGAGGATCACTCACTGTGTAACTGTACAGAGTCACTGTTTATTCAGGGTGAGGATCACTCACTGTGTAACTGTACAGAGTCACTGTTTATTCAGGGTGAGGATCACTCACTGTGTAACTGTACAGAGTCACTGTTTATTCAGGGTGAGGATCACTCACTGTGTAACTGTACACAGTCACTGTTTATTCAGGGTGAGGGTCACTCACCGTGTAACTGTACAGAGTCACTGTTTATTCAGGGTGAGGATCACTCACTGTGTAACTGTACACAGTCACTGTTTATTCAGAGTGAGGATCACTCACTGTGTAACTGTACAGAGTCACTGTTTATTCAGGTTGAGGATCACTCACTGTGTAACTGCACAGAGTCACTGTTTATTCAGGAGGGTGAGGATCACTCACTGTGTAACTGTACAGAGTAACTGCTTATTCAGGGTTTGGATCACTCACTGTGTAACTGTACAGAGTCTCAGTTTATTCAGCAGGGTGAGGATCACTCACTGTGTAACTGTACAGATTCACTGTTTATTCAGCAGGGTGAGGATCACTCACTGTGTAACTGTACAGAGTCACTGTTTATTCAGGTTGAGGATCACTCACTGTGTAACTGTACAGAGTCACTGTTTATTCAGCAGGGTGAGGATCACTCACTGTGTAACTGTACAGAGTCACTGTTTATTCAGCAGGGTGAGGATCACTCACTGTGTAACTGTACAGAATCACTGTTTATTCAGCAGGGTGAGGATCACTCACTGTGTAACTGTACAGAGTCACTGTTTATTCAGGGTGAGGATCACTCACTGTGTAACTGTACAGAGTCACTGTTTATTCAGGGTGAGGATCACTCACTGTGTAACTGTACAGAATCACTGTTTATTCAGGGTGAGGATTACTCACTGTGTAACAGTACAGAGTCACTGTTTATTCAGGGTGAGGATCACTCACTGTGTAACTGTACAGGATCACTGTTTATTCAGCAGGGTGAGGCTCACTCACTGTGTAACTGTACAGAGTCACTGTTTATTCAGCAGGGTGAGGATCACTCACTGTGGAACTGTACAGAGTCGCTGTTTATTCAGGGTGAGGATCACTCACTGTGTAACTGTACAGAGTCACTGTTTATTCAGCAGGGTGAGGATCACTCACTGTGTAACTGTACAGAGGCGCTGTTTATTCAGGGTGAGGATCACTCACTGTGTAACTGTACAGGGTCACTGTTTATTCAGCAGTGTGAGGATCACTCACTGTGTAACTGTACAGAGTAACTGCTTATTCAGGGTGAGGATCACTCACTGTGTAACTGGACAGAGTCACTGTTTATTCAGGGTGAGGATCACTCACTGTGTAACTGTACAGAATCACTGTTTATTCAGGGTGAGGATCGCACACTGTGTAACTGGACAGAGTCACTGTTTATTCAGCAGGGTGAGGATCACTCACTGTGTAACTGTACAGAGTCACTGTTTATTCAGCAGGGTGAGGATCACTCACTGTGTAACTGTACAGAGTCACTGTTTATTCAGCAGGGTGAGGATCACTCACTGTGTAACTGTACAGAGTCACTGTTTATTCAGGGTGAGGATCACTCACTGTGTAACTGTACAGAGTCACTGTTTATTCAGGGTGAGGATCACTCACTGTGTAACTGTATAGAGTCACTGTTTATTCAGGGTGAGGATCACTCACTGTGTAACTGTACAGATTCACTGTTTATTCAGGGTGAGGATCACTCACTGTGTAACTGTACAGTGTCACTGTTTATTCAGGGTGAGGATCACTCACTGTGTACCTGTACAGAGTCACTGTTTATTCAGCAGGGTGAGGATCACTCACTGTGTAACTGTACAGTGTCACTGTTTATTCAGGGTGAGGATCACTCACTGTGTAACTGTACAGAGTCACTGTTTATTCAGAGTGAGGGTCACTCACTGTGTAACTGTACAGAGTCACTGTTTATTCAGCAGGGTGAGGATCACTCACTGTGTAACTGTACAGAGTCACTGTTTATTCAGCAGGGTGAGGATCACTCACTGTGTAACTGTACAGCGTCACTGTTTATTCAGCAGGGTGAGGATCACTCACTGTGTAACTGTACAGGGTCACTGTTTATTCAGGGTGAGGATCACTCACTGTGTAACTGTACAGAGTCACTGTTTATTCAGCAGGGTGAGGGTCACTCACTGTGGAACTGTACAGAGTCACTGTTTATTAAGCAGGGTGAGGATCACTCACTGTGTAACTGCACAGAGTCACTGTTTATTCAGCAGGGTGATGATCACTCACTGTGTAACTGTACAGAGTCACTGTTTATTCAGGGTGAGGATCACTCACTGTGTAACTGTACAGAGTCACTGTTTATTCAGGGTGAGGGTCACTCACTGTGTAACTGTACAGAGTCACTGTTTATTCAGCAGGGTGAGGATCACTCACTGTGTAACTGTACCGAGTCACTGTTTATTCAGCAGGGTGAGGATCACTCACTGTGTAACTGTACAGAGTCACTGTTTATTCAGAGTGAGGATCACTAACTGTGTAACTGTACAGGGTTACTGTTTATTCAGTGTGAGGATCACTCACTGTGTAACTGTACAGAGTCACTGTTTATTCAGGTTGAGGATCACTCACTGTGTAACTGCACAGAATCACTGTTTATTCAGCAGGGTGAGGATCACTCACTGTGTAACTGTACAGAGTCACTGTTTATTCAGGTTGAGGATCACTCACTGTGTAACTGTACAGAGTCACTGTTTATTCAGGGTGAGGATCACTCACTGTGTAACTGTACAGAGTCACTGTTTATTCAGGGTGAGGATCACTCACTGTGTAACTGTACAGAGTCACTGTTTATTCAGGGTGAGGATCACTCACTGTGTAACTGTACAGAGTCACTGTTTATTCAGGGTGAGGATCACTCACTGTGTAACTGTACAGAGTCACTGTTTATTCAGGGTGAGGATCACTCACTGTGTAACTGTACACAGTCACTGTTTATTCAGGGTGAGGGTCACTCACCGTGTAACTGTACAGAGTCACTGTTTATTCAGGGTGAGGATCACTCACTGTGTAACTGTACACAGTCACTGTTTATTCAGAGTGAGGATCACTCACTGTGTAACTGTACAGAGTCACTGTTTATTCAGGTTGACGATCACTCACTGTGTAACTGCACAGAGTCTCTGTTTATTCAGCAGTGTGAGGATCACTCACTGTGTAACTGTACAGAGTAACTGCTTATTCAGGGTTTGGATCACTCACTGTGTAACTGGACAGAGTCACTGTTTATTCAGGGTGAGGATCACTCACTGTGTAACTGGACAGAGTCACTGTTTATTCAGGGTGAGGATCACTCACTGTGTAACTGTACAGAATCACTGTTTATTCAGGGTGAGGATCGCACACTGTGTAACTGGACAGAGTCACTGTTTATTCAGCAGGGTGAGGATCACTCACTGTGTAACTGTACAGAGTCACTGTTTATTCAGCAGGGTGAGGATCACTCACTGTGTAACTGTACAGAGTCACTGTTTATTCAGCAGGGTGAGGATCACTCACTGTGTAACTGTACAGAGTCACTGTTTATTCAGGGTGAGGATCACTCACTGTGTAACTGTACAGAGTCACTGTTTATTCAGGGTGAGGATCACTCACTGTGTAACTGTACAGAGTCACTGTTTATTCAGGGTGAGGATCACTCACTGTGTAACTGTACAGATTCACTGTTTATTCAGGGTGAGGATCACTCACTGTGTAACTGTACAGTGTCACTGTTTATTCAGGGTGAGGATCACTCACTGTGTACCTGTACAGAGTCACTGTTTATTCAGCAGGGTGAGGATCACTCACTGTGTAACTGTACAGTGTCACTGTTTATTCAGGGTGAGGATCACTCACTGTGTAACTGTACAGAGTCACTGTTTATTCAGAGTGAGGGTCACTCACTGTGTAACTGTACAGAGTCACTGTTTATTCAGCAGGGTGAGGATCACTCACTGTGTAACTGTACAGAGTCACTGTTTATTCAGCAGGGTGAGGATCACTCACTGTGTAACTGTACAGCGTCACTGTTTATTCAGCAGGGTGAGGATCACTCACTGTGTAACTGTACAGGGTGACTGTTTATTCAGGGTGAGGATCACTCACTGTGTAACTGTACAGAGTCACTGTTTATTCAGCAGGGTGAGGGTCACTCACTGTGGAACTGTACAGAGTCACTGTTTATTAAGCAGGGTGAGGATCACTCACTGTGTAACTGCACAGAGTCACTGTTTATTCAGCAGGGTGATGATCACTCACTGTGTAACTGTACAGAGTCACTGTTTATTCAGGGTGAGGATCACTCACTGTGTAACTGTACAGAGTCACTGTTTATTCAGGGTGAGGGTCACTCACTGTGTAACTGTACAGAGTCACTGTTTATTCAGCAGGGTGAGGATCACTCACTGTGTAACTGTACCGAGTCACTGTTTATTCAGCAGGGTGAGGATCACTCACTGTGTAACTGTACAGAGTCACTGTTTATTCAGAGTGAGGATCACTAACTGTGTAACTGTACAGGGTTACTGTTTATTCAGTGTGAGGATCACTCACTGTGTAACTGTACAGAGTCACTGTTTATTCAGGTTGAGGATCACTCACTGTGTAACTGCACAGAATCACTGTTTATTCAGCAGGGTGAGGATCACTCACTGTGTAACTGTACAGAGTCACTGTTTATTCAGGGTGAGGATCACTCACTGTGTAACTGTACAGAGTCACTGTTTATTCAGGGTGAGGATCACTCACTGTGTAACTGTACAGAGTCACTGTTTATTCAGGGTGAGGATCACTCACTGTGTAACTGTACAGAGTCACTGTTTATTCAGGGTGAGGATCACTCACTGTGTAACTGTACAGAGTCACTGTTTATTCAGGGTGAGGATCACTCACTGTGTAACTGTACACAGTCACTGTTTATTCAGGGTGAGGGTCACTCACCGTGTAACTGTACAGAGTCACTGTTTATTCAGGGTGAGGATCACTCACTGTGTAACTGTACACAGTCACTGTTTATTCAGGTTGACGATCACTCACTGTGTAACTGCACAGAGTCTCTGTTTATTCAGCAGTGTGAGGATCACTCACTGTGTAACTGTACAGAGTAACTGCTTATTCAGGGTTTGGATCACTCACTGTGTAACTGGACAGAGTCACTGTTTATTCAGGGTGAGGATCACTCACTGTGTAACTGGACAGAGTCACTGTTTATTCAGGGTGAGGATCACTCACTGTGTAACTGTACAGAATCACTGTTTATTCAGGGTGAGGATCGCACACTGTGTAACTGGACAGAGTCACTGTTTATTCAGCAGGGTGAGGATCACTCACTGTGTAACTGTACAGAGTCACTGTTTATTCAGCAGGGTGAGGATCACTCACTGTGTAACTGTACAGAGTCACTGTTTATTCAGCAGGGTGAGGATCACTCACTGTGTAACTGTACAGAGTCACTGTTTATTCAGGGTGAGGATCACTCACTGTGTAACTGTACAGAGTCACTGTTTATTAAGGGTGAGGATCACTCACTGTGTAACTGTACAGAGTCACTGTTTATTCAGGGTGAGGATCACTCACTGTGTAACTGTACAGATTCACTGTTTATTCAGGGTGAGGATCACTCACTGTGTAACTGTACAGTGTCACTGTTTATTCAGGGTGAGGATCACTCACTGTGTACCTGTACAGAGTCACTGTTTATTCAGCAGGGTGAGGATCACTCACTGTGTAACTGTACAGTGTCACTGTTTATTCAGGGTGAGGATCACTCACTGTGTAACTGTACAGAGTCACTGTTTATTCAGAGTGAGGGTCACTCACTGTGTAACTGTACAGAGTCACTGTTTATTCAGCAGGGTGAGGATCACTCACTGTGTAACTGTACAGAGTCACTGTTTATTCAGCAGGGTGAGGATCACTCACTGTGTAACTGTACAGCGTCACTGTTTATTCAGCAGGGTGAGGATCACTCACTGTGTAACTGTACAGGGTCACTGTTTATTCAGGGTGAGGATCACTCACTGTGTAACTGTACAGAGTCACTGTTTATTCAGCAGGGTGAGGGTCACTCACTGTGGAACTGTACAGAGTCACTGTTTATTAAGCAGGGTGAGGATCACTCACTGTGTAACTGCACAGAGTCACTGTTTATTCAGCAGGGTGATGATCACTCACTGTGTAACTGTACAGAGTCACTGTTTATTCAGGGTGAGGATCACTCACTGTGTAACTGTACAGAGTCACTGTTTATTCAGGGTGAGGGTCACTCACTGTGTAACTGTACAGAGTCACTGTTTATTCAGCAGGGTGAGGATCACTCACTGTGTAACTGTACCGAGTCACTGTTTATTCAGCAGGGTGAGGATCACTCACTGTGTAACTGTACAGAGTCACTGTTTATTCAGAGTGAGGATCACTAACTGTGTAACTGTACAGGGTTACTGTTTATTCAGTGTGAGGATCACTCACTGTGTAACTGTACAGAGTCACTGTTTATTCAGGTTGAGGATCACTCACTGTGTAACTGCACAGAATCACTGTTTATTCAGCAGGGTGAGGATCACTCACTGTGTAACTGTACAGAGTCACTGTTTATTCAGGGTGAGGATCACTCACTGTGTAACTGTACAGAGTCACTGTTTATTCAGGGTGAGGATCACTCACTGTGTAACTGTACAGAGTCACTGTTTATTCAGGGTGAGGATCACTCACTGTGTAACTGTACAGAGTCACTGTTTATTCAGGGTGAGGATCACTCACTGTGTAACTGTACAGAGTCACTGTTTATTCAGGGTGAGGATCACTCACTGTGTAACTGTACACAGTCACTGTTTATTCAGGGTGAGGGTCACTCACCGTGTAACTGTACAGAGTCACTGTTTATTCAGGGTGAGGATCACTCACTGTGTAACTGTACACAGTCACTGTTTATTCAGAGTGAGGATCACTCACTGTGTAACTGTACAGAGTCACTGTTTATTCAGGTTGACGATCACTCACTGTGTAACTGCACAGAGTCTCTGTTTATTCAGCAGTGTGAGGATCACTCACTGTGTAACTGTACAGAGTAACTGCTTATTCAGGGTTTGGATCACTCACATGTGTAACTGTACAGAGTCTCAGTTTATTCAGCAAGGTGAGGATCACTCACTGCGTAACTGTACAGAGTCACTGTTTATTCAGCAGGGTGAGGATCACTCACTGTGTAACTGTACAGAGTCGCTGTTTATTCAGCAGGGTGAGGATCACTCACTGTGTAACTGTACAGAGTCACTGTTTATTCAGCAGGGTGAGGATCACTCACTGCGTAACTGTACAGAGTCATTGTTTATTCAGCAGGGTGAGGATCACTCACTGTGTAACTGTACACAGTCACTGTTTATTCAGAGTGAGGATCACTCACTGTGTAACTGTACAGGGTCACTGTTTATTCAGTGTGAGGATCACTCACTGTGTAACTGTACAGAGTCACTGTTTATTCAGGTGGAGGATCACTCACTGTGTAACTGCACAGAATCACTGTTTATTCAGCAGGGTGAGGATCACTCACTGTGTAACTGTACAGAGTCACTGTTTATTCAGGTTGAGGATCACTCACTGTGTAACTGTACAGAGTCACTGTTTATTCAGGGTGAGGATCACTCACTGTGTAACTGTACAGAGTCACTGTTTATTCAGGGTGAGGATCACTCACTGTGTAACTGTACAGAGTCACTGTTTATTCAGGGTGAGGATCACTCACTGTGTAACTGTACAGAGTCACTGTTTATTCAGGGTGAGGATCACTCACTGTGTAACTGTACAGAGTCACTGTTTATTCAGGGTGAGGATCACTCACTGTGTAACTGTACACAGTCACTGTTTATTCAGGGTGAGGGTCACTCACCGTGTAACTGTACAGAGTCACTGTTTATTCAGGGTGAGGATCACTCACTGTGTAACTGTAAACAGTCACTGTTTATTCAGAGTGAGGATCACTCACTGTGTAACTGTACAGAGTCACTGTTTATTCAGGTTGAGGATCACTCACTGTGTAACTGCACAGAGTCACTGTTTATTCAGGAGGGTGAGGATCACTCACTGTGTAACTGTACAGAGTAACTGCTTATTCAGGGTTTGGATCACTCACTGTGTAACTGTACAGAGTCTCAGTTTATTCAGCAGGGTGAGGATCACTCACTGTGTAACTGTACAGATTCACTGTTTATTCAGCAGGGTGAGGATCACTCACTGTGTAACTGTACAGAGTCACTGTTTATTCAGGTTGAGGATCACTCACTGTGTAACTGTACAGAGTCACTGTTTATTCAGCAGGGTGAGGATCACTCACTGTGTAACTGTACAGAGTCACTGTTTATTCAGCAGGGTGAGGATCACTCACTGTGTAACTGTACAGAATCACTGTTTATTCAGCAGGGTGAGGATCACTCACTGTGTAACTGTACAGAGTCACTGTTTATTCAGGGTGAGGATCACTCACTGTGTAACTGTACAGAGTCACTGTTTATTCAGGGTGAGGATCACTCACTGTGTAACTGTACAGAATCACTGTTTATTCAGGGTGAGGATTACTCACTGTGTAACAGTACAGAGTCACTGTTTATTCAGGGTGAGGATCACTCACTGTGTAACTGTACAGGATCACTGTTTATTCAGCAGGGTGAGGCTCACTCACTGTGTAACTGTACAGAGTCACTGTTTATTCAGCAGGGTGAGGATCACTCACTGTGGAACTGTACAGAGTCGCTGTTTATTCAGGGTGAGGATCACTCACTGTGTAACTGTACAGAGTCACTGTTTATTCAGCAGGGTGAGGATCACTCACTGTGTAACTGTACAGAGGCGCTGTTTATTCAGGGTGAGGATCACTCACTGTGTAACTGTACAGGGTCACTGTTTATTCAGCAGTGTGAGGATCACTCACTGTGTAACTGTACAGAGTAACTGCTTATTCAGGGTGAGGATCACTCACTGTGTAACTGTACAGAGTCACTGTTTATTCAGCAGGGTGAGGATCACTCACTGTGTAACTGTACAGAGTCACTGTTTATTCAGCAGTGTGAGGATCACTCACTGCGTAACTGTACAGAGTCACTGTTTATTCAGCAGGGTGAGGATCACTCACTGTGTAACTGTACACAGTCACTGTTTATTCAGAGTGAGGATCACTCACTGTGTAACTGTACAGGGTCACTGTTTATTCAGTGTGAGGATCACTCACTGTGTAACTGTACAGAGTCACTGTTTATTCAGGGTGAGGATCACTCACTGTGTAACTGTACAGAGTCACTGTTTATTCAGGGTGAGGATCACTCACTGTGTAACTGTACAGAGTCACTGTTTATTCAGGGTGAGGATCACTCACTGTGTAACTGTACACAGTCACTGTTTATTCAGGGTGAGGGTCACTCACTGTGTAACTGTACAGAGTCACTGTTTATTCAGCAGGGTGAGGATCACTCACTGTGTAACTGTACAGAGTCACTATTTATTCAGGGTGAGGATCACTCACTGTGTAACTGTACAGAGTCACTGTTTATTCAGGGTGAGGATCACTCACTGTGTAACTGTACAGAGTCACTGTTTATTCAGGGTGAGGATCACTCACTGTGTAACTGTACAGAGTCACTGTTTATTCAGGGTGAGGATCACTCACTGTGTAACTGTACAGAGTCACTGTTTATTCAGGGTGAGGATCACTCACTGTGTAACTGTACACAGTCACTGTTTATTCAGGGTGAGGGTCACTCACCGTGTAACTGTACAGTCACTGTTTATTCAGGGTGAGGATCACTCACTGTGTAACTGTACACAGTCACTGTTTATTCAGAGTGAGGATCACTCACTGTGTAACTGTACAGAGTCACTGTTTATTCAGGATGAGGATCACTCACTGTGTAACTGCACCGAGTAACTGTTTATTCAGCAGTGTGAGGATCACTCACTGTGTAACTGTACAGAGTAACTGCTTATTCAGGGTTTGGATCACTCACTGTGTAACTGTACAGAGTCTCAGTTTATTCAGCAGGGTGAGGATCACTCACTGTGTAACTGTACAGAGTCACTGTTTATTCAGCAGCGTGAGGATCACTCACTGTGTAACTGTACAGAGTCACTGTTTATTCAGGTTGAGGAACACTCACTGTGTAACTGGACAGAGTCACTGTTTATTCAGCAGGGTGAGGATCACTCACTGTGTAACTGTACAGAGTCACTGTTTATTCTGGGTGAGGATCACTCACTGTGTAACTGGACAGAGTCACTGTTTATTCAGGGTGAGGATCACTCACTGTGTAACTGTACAGACTCACTGTTTATTCAGCAGGGTCAGGATCACTCACTGTGTAACTGTACAGAGCCACGGTTTTTTCAGGGTGAGGATCACTCACTGTGTAACTGTACAGAGTCACGGTTTTTTCAGGGTGTGGATCACTCACTGTGTAACTGTACAGAATCACTGTTTATTCAGTGTGAGGATCACTCACTGTGTAACTGCACAGAGTCACTATTTATTCAGCAGGGTGAGGGTCAGTCTCTGTGTAACTGTACAGAGTCACTGTTTATTCAGGGCGAGGATCACTCACTGTGTAACTGTACAGAGTCACTGTTTATTCAGCAGGGAAAGGATCACTCACTGTGTAACTGTATCGAGTCACTGTTTATTCAGCTGGGTGAGGATCACTCACTGTGTAACTGTACAGAGTCACTGTTTATTCAGCAGGGTGAGGGTCACTCACTGTGTAACTGTACAGAGTCACTGTTTATTCAGGGTGAGGATCACTCACTGTGTAACAGTACAGAATCACTGTTTATTCAGGGTGAGGATCACTCACTGTGTAACAGTACAGAGTCACAGTTTATTCAGGGTGAGGATCACACACTGTGTAACTGGACAGAGTCACTGTTTATTCAGGGTGTAGATCACTCACTGTGTAACTGTACAGAATCACTGTGTATTCAGGGTGAGGATCACTCACTGTGTAACTGTACAGAGTCACTGTTTATTCAGCAGGGTGAGGATCACTCACTGTGTAACTGGACAGAGTCACTTATTATTCAGGGTGAGGATCACTCACTGTGTAACTGTACAGAATCACTGTTTATTCAGGGTGAGGATCGCACACTGTGTAACTGGACAGAGTCACTGTTTATTCAGCAGGGTGAGGATCACTCACTGTGTAACTGGACAGAGTCACTGTTTATTCAGGGTGAGGATCACTCACTGTGTAACTGTACAGAATCACTGTTTTTTTCAGGGTGAGGATCGCACACTGTGTAACTGGACAGAGTCACTGTTTATTCAGCAGGGTGAGGATCACTCACTGTGTAACTGTACTGAGTAACTGTTTATTCAGGGTGAGGATCACTCACTGTGTAACTGGACAGAGTCACAGTTTATTCAGCAGGGTGAGGATCACTCACTGTGTAACTGCACAGAGTCACTGTTTATTCAGGGTGAGGATCACTCGCTGTGTAACTGTACAGAGTCACTGTTGATTCAGGGTGAGGATCACTCACAGTGTAACTGTACAGAGTCACTGTTTATTCCGCAGGGTGAGGATCACTCACTGTGTAACTGGACAGAGTCACTGTTTATTCAGGGTGAGGATCACTCACTGTGTAACTGGACAGAGTCACTGTTTATTCAGGGTGAGGATCACTCACTGTGTAACTGTACAGAATCACTGTTTATTCAGGGTGAGGATCGCACACTGTGTAACTGGACAGAGTCACTGTTTATTCAGCAGGGTGAGGATCACTCACTGTGTAACTGTACAGAGTCACTGTTTATTCAGCAGGGTGAGGATCACTCACTGTGTAACTGTACAGAGTCACTGTTTATTCAGCAGGGTGAGGATCACTCACTGTGTAACTGTACAGAGTCACTGTTTATTCAGGGTGAGGATCACTCACTGTGTAACTGTACAGAGTCACTGTTTATTCAGGGTGAGGATCACTCACTGTGTAACTGTACAGAGTCACTGTTTATTCAGGGTGAGGATCACTCACTGTGTAACTGTACAGATTCACTGTTTATTCAGGGTGAGGATCACTCACTGTGTAACTGTACAGTGTCACTGTTTATTCAGGGTGAGGATCACTCACTGTGTACCTGTACAGAGTCACTGTTTATTCAGCAGGGTGAGGATCACTCACTGTGTAACTGTACAGTGTCACTGTTTATTCAGGGTGAGGATCACTCACTGTGTAACTGTACAGAGTCACTGTTTATTCAGAGTGAGGGTCACTCACTGTGTAACTGTACAGAGTCACTGTTTATTCAGCAGGGTGAGGATCACTCACTGTGTAACTGTACAGAGTCACTGTTTATTCAGCAGGGTGAGGATCACTCACTGTGTAACTGTACAGCGTCACTGTTTATTCAGCAGGGTGAGGATCACTCACTGTGTAACTGTACAGGGTCACTGTTTATTCAGGGTGAGGATCACTCACTGTGTAACTGTACAGAGTCACTGTTTATTCAGCAGGGTGAGGGTCACTCACTGTGGAACTGTACAGAGTCACTGTTTATTAAGCAGGGTGAGGATCACTCACTGTGTAACTGCACAGAGTCACTGTTTATTCAGCAGGGTGATGATCACTCACTGTGTAACTGTACAGAGTCACTGTTTATTCAGGGTGAGGATCACTCACTGTGTAACTGTACAGAGTCACTGTTTATTCAGGGTGAGGGTCACTCACTGTGTAACTGTACAGAGTCACTGTTTATTCAGCAGGGTGAGGATCACTCACTGTGTAACTGTACCGAGTCACTGTTTATTCAGCAGGGTGAGGATCACTCACTGTGTAACTGTACAGAGTCACTGTTTATTCAGAGTGAGGATCACTAACTGTGTAACTGTACAGGGTTACTGTTTATTCAGTGTGAGGATCACTCACTGTGTAACTGTACAGAGTCACTGTTTATTCAGGTTGAGGATCACTCACTGTGTAACTGCACAGAATCACTGTTTATTCAGCAGGGTGAGGATCACTCACTGTGTAACTGTACAGAGTCACTGTTTATTCAGGTTGAGGATCACTCACTGTGTAACTGTACAGAGTCACTGTTTATTCAGGGTGAGGATCACTCACTGTGTAACTGTACAGAGTCACTGTTTATTCAGGGTGAGGATCACTCACTGTGTAACTGTACAGAGTCACTGTTTATTCAGGGTGAGGATCACTCACTGTGTAACTGTACAGAGTCACTGTTTATTCAGCAGGGTGAGGATCACTCACTGTGTAACTGTACAGAGTCACTGTTTATTCAGGGTGAGGATCACTCACTGTGTAACTGTACACAGTCACTGTTTATTCAGGGTGAGGGTCACTCACCGTGTAACTGTACAGAGTCACTGTTTATTCAGGGTGAGGATCACTCACTGTGTAACTGTACACAGTCACTGTTTATTCAGAGTGAGGATCACTCACTGTGTAACTGTACAGAGTCACTGTTTATTCAGGTTGACGATCACTCACTGTGTAACTGCACAGAGTCTCTGTTTATTCAGCAGTGTGAGGATCACTCACTGTGTAACTGTACAGAGTAACTGCTTATTCAGGGTTTGGATCACTCACTGTGTAACTGGACAGAGTCACTGTTTATTCAGGGTGAGGATCACTCACTGTGTAACTGGACAGAGTCACTGTTTATTCAGGGTGAGGATCACTCACTGTGTAACTGTACAGAATCACTGTTTATTCAGGGTGAGGATCGCACACTGTGTAACTGGACAGAGTCACTGTTTATTCAGCAGGGTGAGGATCACTCACTGTGTAACTGTACAGAGTCACTGTTTATTCAGCAGGGTGAGGATCACTCACTGTGTAACTGTACAGAGTCACTGTTTATTCAGCAGGGTGAGGATCACTCACTGTGTAACTGTACAGAGTCACTGTTTATTCAGGGTGAGGATCACTCACTGTGTAACTGTACAGAGTCACTGTTTATTCAGGGTGAGGATCACTCACTGTGTAACTGTACAGAGTCACTGTTTATTCAGGGTGAGGATCACTCACTGTGTAACTGTACAGATTCACTGTTTATTCAGGGTGAGGATCACTCACTGTGTAACTGTACAGTGTCACTGTTTATTCAGGGTGAGGATCACTCACTGTGTACCTGTACAGAGTCACTGTTTATTCAGCAGGGTGAGGATCACTCACTGTGTAACTGTACAGTGTCACTGTTTATTCAGGGTGAGGATCACTCACTGTGTAACTGTACAGAGTCACTGTTTATTCAGAGTGAGGGTCACTCACTGTGTAACTGTACAGAGTCACTGTTTATTCAGCAGGGTGAGGATCACTCACTGTGTAACTGTACAGAGTCACTGTTTATTCAACAGGGTGAGGATCACTCACTGTGTAACTGTACAGCGTCACTGTTTATTCAGCAGGGTGAGGATCACTCACTGTGTAACTGTACAGGGTCACTGTTTATTCAGGGTGAGGATCACTCACTGTGTAACTGTACAGAGTCACTGTTTATTCAGCAGGGTGAGGGTCACTCACTGTGGAACTGTACAGAGTCACTGTTTATTAAGCAGGGTGAGGATCACTCACTGTGTAACTGCACAGAGTCACTGTTTATTCAGCAGGGTGATGATCACTCACTGTGTAACTGTACAGAGTCACTGTTTATTCAGGGTGAGGATCACTCACTGTGTAACTGTACAGAGTCACTGTTTATTCAGGGTGAGGGTCACTCACTGTGTAACTGTACAGAGTCACTGTTTATTCAGCAGGGTGAGGATCACTCACTGTGTAACTGTACCGAGTCACTGTTTATTCAGCAGGGTGAGGATCACTCACTGTGTAACTGTACAGAGTCACTGTTTATTCAGAGTGAGGATCACTAACTGTGTAACTGTACAGGGTTACTGTTTATTCAGTGTGAGGATCACTCACTGTGTAACTGTACAGAGTCACTGTTTATTCAGGTTGAGGATCACTCACTGTGTAACTGCACAGAATCACTGTTTATTCAGCAGGGTGAGGATCACTCACTGTGTAACTGTACAGAGTCACTGTTTATTCAGGGTGAGGATCACTCACTGTGTAACTGTACAGAGTCACTGTTTATTCAGGGTGAGGATCACTCACTGTGTAACTGTACAGAGTCACTGTTTATTCAGGGTGAGGATCACTCACTGTGTAACTGTACAGAGTCACTGTTTATTCAGGGTGAGGATCACTCACTGTGTAACTGTACAGAGTCACTGTTTATTCAGGGTGAGGATCACTCACTGTGTAACTGTACACAGTCACTGTTTATTCAGGGTGAGGGTCACTCACCGTGTAACTGTACAGAGTCACTGTTTATTCAGGGTGAGGATCACTCACTGTGTAACTGTACACAGTCACTGTTTATTCAGAGTGAGGATCACTCACTGTGTAACTGTACAGAGTCACTGTTTATTCAGGTTGACGATCACTCACTGTGTAACTGCACAGAGTCTCTGTTTATTCAGCAGTGTGAGGATCACTCACTGTGTAACTGTACAGAGTAACTGCTTATTCAGGGTTTGGATCACTCACATGTGTAACTGTACAGAGTCTCAGTTTATTCAGCAGGGTGAGGATCACTCACTGCGTAACTGTACAGAGTCACTGTTTATTCAGCAGGGTGAGGATCACTCACTGTGTAACTGTACAGAGTCACTGTTTATTCAGGTTGAGGATCACTCACTGTGTAACTGGACAGAGTCACTGTTTATTCAGCAGGGTGAGGATCACTCACTGTGTAACTGTACAGAGTCACTGTTTATTCTGGGTGAGGATCACTCACTGTGTAACTGGACAGAGTCACTGTTTATTCAGGGTGAGGATCACTCACTGTGTAACTGTACAGAGTCACTGTTTATTCAGCAGGGTCAGGATCACTCACTGTGTAACTGTACAGAGTCACGGTTTTTTCAGGGTGAGGATCACTCACTGTGTAACTGTACAGAGTCACGGTTTTTTCAGGGTGTGGATCACTCACTGTGTAACTGTACAGAATCACTGTTTATTCAGTGTGAGGATCACTCACTGTGTAACTGCACAGAGTCACTATTTATTCAGCAGGGTGACGGTCAGTCTCTGTGTAACTGTACAGAGTCACTGTTTATTCAGGGCGAGGATCACTCACTGTGTAACTGTACAGAGTCACTGTTTATTCAGCAGGGAAAGGATCACTCACTGTGTAACTGTATCGAGTCACTGTTTATTCAGCAGGGTGAGGATCACTCACTGTGTAACTGTACAGAGTCACTGTTTATTCAGCAGGGTGAGGGTCACTCACTGTGTAACTGTACAGAGTCACTGTTTATTCAGGGTGAGGATCACTCACTGTGTAACTGTACAGAATCACTGTTTATTCAGGGTGAGGATCACTCACTGTGTACCACTACAGAGTCACTGTTTATTCAGGGTGAGGATCACACACTGTGTAACTGGACAGAGTCACTGTTTATTCAGCAGGGTGAGGATCACTCACTGTGTAACTGGACAGAGTCACTGTTTATTCAGGGTGTGGATCACTCACTGTGTAACTGTACAGAATCACTGTTTATTCAGGGTGAGGATCACTCACTGTGTAACTCTACAGAGTCACTGTTTATTCAGCAGGGTGAGGATCACTCACTGTGTAACTGGACAGAGTCACTTTTTATTCAGGGTGAGGATCACTCACTGTGTAACTGTACAGAATCACTGTTTATTCAGGATGAGGATCGCACACTGTGTAACTGGACAGAGTCACTGTTTATTCAGCAGGGTGAGGATCACTCACTGTGTAACTGGACAGAGTCACTGTTTATTTAGCAGGGTGAGGATCACTCACTGTGTAACTGTACAGAGTCACTGTTTATTCAGGGTGAGGATTACTCACTGTTTAACTACAGAGTCACTGTTTATTCAGGGTGAGGATCACTCACCGTGTAACTGGACAGAGTCACTGTTTATTCAGGGTGAGGATCACTCACTGTGTAACTGTACAGAATCACTGTTTATTCAGGGTGAGGATCGCACACTGTGTAACTGGACAGAGTCACTGTTTATTCAGCAGGGTGAGGATCACTCACTGTGTAACTGTACAGAGTCACTGTTTATTCAGGGTGAGGATCACTCACTGTGTAACTGGACAGAGTCACTGTTTATTCAGGGTGAGGATCACTCACTGTGTAACTGTACAGAGTCACAGTTTATTCAGCAGGGTGAGGATCACTCACTGTGTAACTGCACAGAGTCACTGTTTATTCAGGGTGAGGATCACTCGCTGTGTAACTGTACAGAGTCACTGTTGATTCAGGGTGAGGATCACTCACAGTGTAACTGTACAGAGTCACTGTTTATTCAGCAGAGTGAGGATCACTCACTGTGTAACTGGACAGAGTCACTGTTTATTCCGCAGGGTGAGGATCACTCACTGTGTAACTGGACAGAGTCACTGTTTATTCAGGGTGAGGATCACTCACTGTGTAACTGGACAGAGTCACTGTTTATTCAGGGTGAGGATCACTCACTGTGTAACTGTACAGAATCACTGTTTATTCAGGGTGAGGATCGCACACTGTGTAACTGGACAGAGTCACTGTTTATTCAGCAGGGTGAGGATCACTCACTGTGTAACTGTACAGAGTCACTGTTTATTCAGCAGGGTAAGGATCACTCACTGTGTAACTGTACAGAGTCACTGTTTATTCAGCAGGGTGAGGATCACTCACTGTGTAACTGTACAGAGTCACTGTTTATTCAGGGTGAGGATCACTCACTGTGTAACTGTACAGAGTCACTGTTTATTCAGGGTGAGGATCACTCACTGTGTAACTGTACAGAGTCACTGTTTATTCAGGGTGAGGATCACTCACTGTGTAACTGTACAGAGTCACTGTTTATTCAGGGTGAGGATCACTCACTGTGTAACTGTACAGTGTCACTGTTTATTCAGGGTGAGGATCACTCACTGTGTACCTGTACAGAGTCACTGTTTATTCAGCAGGGTGAGGATCACTCACTGTGTAACTGTACAGTGTCACTGTTTATTCAGGGTGAGGATCACTCACTGTGTAACTGTACAGAGTCACTGTTTATTCAGAGTGAGGGTCACTCACTGTGTAACTGTACAGAGTCACTGTTTATTCAGCAGGGTGAGGATCACTCACTGTGTAACTGTACAGAGTCACTGTTTATTCAGCAGGGTGAGGATCACTCACTGTGTAACTGTACAGAGTCACTGTTTATTCAGCAGGGTGAGGATCACTCACTGTGAAACTGTACAGGGTCACTGTTTATTCAGGGTGAGGATCACTCACTGTGTAACTGTACAGAGTCACTGTTTATTCAGCAGGGTGAGGGTCACTCACTGTGTAACTGTACAGAGTCACTGTTTATTCAGCAGGGTGAGGATCACTCACTGTGTAACTGTACAGGGTCACTGTTTATTCAGGGTGAGGATCACTCACTGTGTAACTGTACAGAGTCACTGTTTATTCAGCAGGGTGAGGGTCACTCACTGTGTAACTGTACAGAGTCACTGTTTATTCAGAGTGAGGGTCACTCACTGTGTAACTGTACAGAGTCACTGTTTATTCAGCAGGGTGAGGATCACTCACTGTGTAACTGCACAGAGTCACTGTTTATTCAGCAGGGTGAGGATCACTCACTGTGAAACTGTACAGAGTCACTGTTTATTCAGGGTGAGGATCACTCACTGTGTAACTGTACAGAGTTACTGTTCATTCAGGGTGAGGATCACTCACTGTGTAACTGTATAGAGTCACTGTTTATTCAGGGTGAGGATCACTCACTGTGTAACTGTACAGAGTTACTGTTTATTCAGGGTGAAGATCACTCACTGTGTAACTGGGCAGAGTCACTGTTTATTCAGGGTGAGGATCACTCACTCTGTAACTGGACAGAGTCACTGTTTATTCAGCAGGGTGAGGGTCACTCACTGTGTAACTGTACAGAGTCACTGTTTATTCAGCAGGGTGAGGGTCACTCACTGTGTAACTGTACAGAGTCACTGTTTATTCAGGGTGAGGGTCACTCACTGTGTAACTGTACAGAGTCACTGTTTATTCAGCAGGGTGAGGATCACTCACTGTGTAACTGTACAGAGTCACTGTTTATTCAGGGTGAGGGTCACTCACTGTGTAACTGTACAGAGTCACTGTTTATTCAGCAGGGTGAGTATCACTCACTGTGTAACTGTACAGAGTCACTGTTTATTCAGCAGGGTGAGGATCACTCACTGTGTAACTGTACAGAGTCACTGTTTATTCAGGTTGAGGATCACTCACTGTGTAACTGGACAGAGTCACTGTTTATTCAGCAGGGTGAGGATCACTCACTGTGTAACTGTACAGAGTCACTGTTTATTCTGGGTGAGGATCACTCACTGTGTAACTGGACAGAGTCACTGTTTATTCAGGGTGAGGATCACTCACTGTGTAACTGTACAGAGTCACTGTTTATTCAGCAGGGTCAGGATCACTCACTGTGTAACTGTACAGAGTCACGGTTTTTTCAGGGTGAGGATCACTCACTGTGTAACTGTACAGAGTCACGGTTTTTTCAGGGTGTGGATCACTCACTGTGTAACTGTACAGAATCACTGTTTATTCAGTGTGAGGATCACTCACTGTGTAACTGCACAGAGTCACTATTTATTCAGCAGGGTGAGGGTCAGTCTCTGTGTAACTGTACAGAGTCACTGTTTATTCTGGGCGAGGATCACTCACTGTGTAACTGTACAGAGTCACTGTTTATTCAGCAGGGAAAGGATCACTCACTGTGTAACTGTATCGAGTCACTGTTTATTCAGCAGGGTGAGGATCACTCACTGTGTAACTGTACAGAGTCACTGTTTATTCAGCAGGGTGAGGGTCACTCACTGTGTAACTGTACAGAATCACTGTTTATTCAGGGTGAGGATCACTCACTGTGTAACAGTACAGAGTCACTGTTTATTCAGGGTGAGGATCACACACTGTGTAACTGGACAGAGTCACTGTTTATTCAGCAGCGTGAGGATCACTCACTGTGTAACTGGACAGAGTCACTGTTTATTCAGGGTGTGGATCACTCACTGTGTAACTGTACAGAATCACTGTTTATTCAGGGTGAGGATCACTCACTGTGTAACTGTACAGAGTCACTGTTTATTCAGCAGGGTGAGGATCACTCACTGTGTAACTGGACAGAGTCACTTTTTATTCAGGGTGAGGATCACTCACTGTGTAACTGTACAGAATCACTGTTTATTCAGGGTGAGGATCGCACACTGTGTAACTGGACAGAGTCACTGTTTATTCAGCAGGGTGAGGATCACTCACTGTGTAACTGGACAGAGTCACTGTTTATTCAGCAGGGTGAGGATCACTCACTGTGTAACTGTACAGAGTCACTGTTTATTCAGGGTGAGGATCACTCACTGTTTAACTACAGAGTCACTGTTTATTCAGGGTGAGGATCACTCACCGTGTAACTGGACAGAGTCACTGTTTATTCACGGTGAGGATCACTCACTGTGTAACTGTACAGAGTCACTGTTTATTCAGGGTGAGGATCACTCACTGTGTAACTGTACAGAATCACTGTTTATTCAGGGTGACGATCGCACACTGTGTAACTGGACAGAGTCACTGTTTATTCAGGGTGAGGATCACTCACTGTGTAACTGGACAGAGTCACTGTTTATTCAGGGTGAGGATCACTCACTGTGTACCTGTACAGAGTCACTGTTTATTCAGCAGGGTGAGGATCACTCACTGTGTAACTGTACAGTGTCACTGTTTATTCAGGGTGAGGATCACACTGTGTAAATGTACAGAGTCACTGTTTATTCAGAGTGAGGGTCACTCACTGTGTAACTGTACAGAGTCACTGTTTATTCAGCAGGGTGAGGATCACTCACTGTGTAACTGTACAGAGTCACTGTTTATTCAGCAGGGTGAGGATCACTCACTGTGTAACTGTACAGCGTCACTGTTTATTCAGCAGGGTGAGGATCACTCACTGTGTAACTGTACAGGGTCACTGTTTATTCAGGGTGAGGATCACTCACTGTGTAACTGTACAGAGTCACTGTTTATTCAGCAGGGTGAGGGTCACTCACTGTGTAACTGTACAGAGTCACTGTTTATTCAGCAGGGTGAGGATCACTCACTGTGTAACTGTACAGGGTCACTGTTTATTCAGGGTGAGGATCACTCACTGTGTAACTGTACAGAGTCACTGTTTATTCAGAGTGAGGGTCACTCACTGTGTAACTGTACAGAGTCACTGTTTATTCAGCAGGGTGAGGATCACTCACTGTGTAACTGCACAGAGTCACTGTTTATTCAGGGTGAGGATCACTCACTGTGTAACTGTACAGAGTCACTTGTTTATTCAGGGTGAGGATCACTCACTGTGTAACTGTACAGAGTTACTGTTTATTCAGGGTGAGGATCACTCACTGTGTAACTGTACAGAGTCACTGTTTATTCAGCAGGGTGAGGATCACTCACTGTGTAACTGTACCGAGTCACTGTTTATTCAGCAGGGTGAGGATCACTCACTGTGTAACTGTACAGAGTCACTGTTTATTCAGAGTGAGGATCACTAACTGTGTAACTGTACAGGGTCACTGTTTATTCAGTGTGAGGATCACTCACTGTGTAACTGTACAGAGTCACTGTTTATTCAGGTTGAGGATCACTCACTGTGTAACTGCACAGAATCACTGTTTATTCAGCAGGGTGAGGATCACTCACTGTGTAACTGTACAGAGTCACTGTTTATTCAGGTTGAGGATCACTCACTGTGTAACTGTACAGAGTCACTGTCTATTCAGGGTGAGGATCACTCACTGTGTAACTGTACAGAGTCACTGTTTATTCAGGGTGAGGATCACTCACTGTGTAACTGTACAGAGTCACTGTTTATTCAGGGTGAGGATCACACACTGTGTAACTGTACAGAGTCACTGTTTATTCAGGGTGAGGATCACTCACTGTGTAACTGTACAGAGTCACTGTTTATTCAGGGTGAGGATCACTCACTGTGTAACTGTACACAGTCACTGTTTATTCAGGGTGAGGGTCACTCACCGTGTAACTGTACAGATTCACTGTTTATTCAGGGTGAGGATCACTCACTGTGTAACTGTACAGAATCACTGTTTATTCAGTGTGAGGATCACTCACTGTGTAACTGCACAGAGTCACTATTTATTCAGCAGGGTGAGGGTCAGTCTCTGTGTAACTGTACAGAGTCACTGTTTATTCAGGGCGAGGATCACTCACTGTGTAACTGTACAGAGTCACTGTTTATTCAGCAGGGAAAGGATCACTCACTGTGTAACTGTATCGAGTCACTGTTTATTCAGCAGGGTGAGGATCACTCACTGTGTAACTGTACAGAGTCACTGTTTATTCAGCAGGGTGAGGGTCACTCACTGTGTAACTGTACAGAGTCACTGTTTATTCAGGGTGAGGATCACTCACTGTGTAACTGTACAGAATCACTGTTTATTCAGGGTGAGGATCACTCACTGTGTAACAGTACAGAGTCACTGTTTATTCAGGGTGAGGATCACACACTGTGTAACTGGACAGAGTCACTGTTTATTCAGCAGGGTGAGGATCACTCACTGTGTAACTGGACAGAGTCACTGTTTATTCAGGGTGTGGATCACTCACTGTGTAACTTTACAGAATCACTGTTTATTCAGGGTGAGGATCACTCACTGTGTAACTGTACAGAGTCACTGTTTATTCAGCAGGGTGAGGATCACTCACTGTGTAACTGGACAGAGTCACTTTTTATTCAGGGTGAGGATCACTCACTGTGTAACTGTACAGAATCACTGTTTATTCAGGGTGAGGATCGCACACTGTGTAACTGGACAGAGTCACTGTTTATTCAGCAGGGTGAGGATCACTCACTGTGTAACTGGACAGATTCACTGTTTATTCAGCATGGTGAGGATCACTCACTGTGTAACTGTACAGAGTCACTGTTTATTCAGGGTCAGGATCACTCACTCTTTAACTACAGAGTCACTGTTTATTCAGGGTGAGGATCACTCACCGTGTAACTGGAGAGAGTCACTGTTTATTCACGGTGAGGATCACTCACTGTGTAACTGTACAGAGTCACTGTTTATTCAGGGTGAGGACCACTCACTGTGTAACTGTACAGAATCACTGTTTATTCAGGGTGAGGATCGCACACTGTGTAACTGGACAGAGTCACTGTTTATTCAGCAGGGTGAGGATCACTCACTGTGTAACTGTACAGAGTCACTGTTTATTCAGGGTGAGGATCACTCACTGTGTAACTGGACAGAGTCACTGTTTATTCAGGGTGAGGATCACTCACTGTGTAACTGTACAGAGTCACAGTTTATTCAGCAGGGTGAGGATCACTCACTGTGTAACTGCACAGAGTCACTGTTTATTCAGGGTGAGGATCACTCGCTGTGTAACTGTACAGAATCACTGTTGATTCAGGGTGAGGATCACTCACAGTGTAACTGTACAGAGTCACTGTTTATTCAGCAGAGTGAGGATCACTCACTGTGTAACTGGACAGAGTCACTGTTTATTCCGCAGGGTGAGGATCACTCACTGTGTAACTGGACAGAGTCACTGTTTATTCAGGGTGAGGATCACTCACTGTGTAACTGGACAGAGTCACTGTTTATTCAGGGTGAGGATCACTCACTGTGTAACTGTACAGAGTCACTGTTTATTCATGGTGAGGATCACGCACTGTGTAACTGTACAGAATCACTGTTTATTCAGGGTGAGGGTCACTCACTGTGTAACTGTACAGAGTCACTGTTTATTCAGCAGGGTGAGGATCACTCACTGTGTAACTGTACAGAGTCACTGTTTATTCAGGGTGAGGATCACTCACTGTGTAACTGTACAGAGTCACTGTTTATTCAGGGTGAGGATCACTCACTGTGTAACTGTACAGAGTCACTGTTTATTCAGGGTGAGGATCACTCACTGTGTACCTGTACAGAGTCACTGTTTATTCAGCAGGGTGAGGATCACTCACTGTGTAACTGTACAGTGTCACTGTTTATTCAGGGTGAGGATCACCCACTGTGTAAGTGTACAGAGTCACTGTTTATTCAGAGTGAGGGTCACTCACTGTGTAACTGTACAGAGTCACTGTTTATTCAGCAGGGTGAGGATCACTCACTGTGTAACTGTACAGAGTCACTGTTTATTCAGCATGGTGAGGATCACTCACTGTGTAACTGTACAGAGTCACTGTTTATTCAGCAGGGTGAGGATCACTCACTGTGTAACTGTACAGAGTCACTGTTTATTCAGCAGGGTGAGGATCACTCACTGTGTAACTGTACAGAGTCACTGTTTATTCAGGGTGAGGATCACTCACTGTGTAACTGTACAGAGTCACTGTTTATTCAGGGTGAGGGTCACTCACTGTGTAACTGTACAAAGTCACTGTTTATTCAGAATGAGGATCACTCACTGTGTAACTGCACAGAGTCACTGTTTATTCAGGGTGAGGATCACTCACTGTGTAACTGTACAGAGTCACTGTTTATTCAGGGTGAGGATCACTCACTGTGTAACTGTACAGAGTCACTGTTTATTCAGCAGGGTGAGGGTCACTCACTGTGTAACTGTACAGAGTCACTGTTTATTCAGCAGGGTGAGGATCACTCACTGTGTAACTGTACAGGGTCACTGTTTATTCAGGGTGAGGATCACTCACTGTGTAACTGTACAGAGTCACTGTTTATTCAGAGTGAGGGTCACTCACTGTGTAACTGTACAGAGTCACTGTTTATTCAGCAGGTTGAGGATCACTCACTGTGTAACTGCACAGAGTCACTGTTTATTCAGCAGGGTGAGGATCACTCACTGTGAAACTGTACAGAGTCACTGTTTATTCAGGGTGAGGATCACTCACTGTGTAACTGTACAGAGTTACTGTTCATTCAGGGTGAGGATCACTCACTGTGTAACTGTATAGAGTCACTGTTTATTCAGGGTGAGGATCACTCACTGTGTAACTGTACAGAGTCACTGTTTATTCAGGGTGAGGATCACTCACTGTGTAACTGGACAGAGTCACTGTTTATTCAGGGTGAGGATCACTCACTGTGTAACTGTACAGAGTTACTGTTTATTCAGGGTGAAGATCACTCACTGTGTAACTGGGCAGAGTCACTGTTTATTCAGGGTGAGGATCACTCACTCTGTAACTGGACAGAGTCACTGTTTATTCAGCAGGGTGAGGATCACTCACTGTGTAACTGTACAGAGTCACTGTTTATTCAGGTTGAGGATCACTCACTGTGTAACTGGACAGAGTCACTGTTTATTCAGCAGGGTGAGGATCACTCACTGTGTAACTGTACAGAGTCACTGTTTATTCAGCAGGGTGAGGGTCACTCACTGTGTAACTGTACAGAGTCACTGTTTATTCAGGGTGAGGGTCACTCACTGTGTAACTGTACAGAGTCACTGTTTATTCAGCAGGGTGAGGATTACTCACTGTGTAACTGTACAGAGTCACTGTTTATTCAGGGTGAGGGTCACTCACTGTGTAACTGTACAGAGTCACTGTTTATTCAGCAGGGTGAGTATCACTCACTGTGTAACTGTACAGAGTCACTGTTTATTCAGCAGGGTGAGGATCACTCACTGTGTAACTGTACAGAGTCACTGTTTATTCAGGTTGAGGATCACTCACTGTGTAACTGGACAGAGTCACTGTTTATTCAGCAGGGTGAGGATCACTCACTGTGTAACTGTACAGAGTCACTGTTTATTCTGGGTGAGGATCACTCACTGTGTAACTGGACAGAGTCACTGTTTATTCAGGGTGAGGATCACTCACTGTGTAACTGGACAGAGTCACTGTTTATTCAGCAGGGTCAGGATCACTCACTGTGTAACTGTACAGAGTCACGGTTTTTTCAGGGTGAGGATCACTCACTGTGTAACTGTACAGAGTCACGGTTTTTTCAGGGTGTGGATCACTCACTGTGTAACTGTACAGAATCACTGTTTATTCAGTGTGAGGATCACTCACTGTGTAACTGCACAGAGTCACTATTTATTCAGCAGGGTGAGGGTCAGTCTCTGTGTAACTGGACAGAGTCACTGTTTATTCTGGGCGAGGATCACTCACTGTGTAACTGTACAGAGTCACTGTTTATTCAGCAGGGAAAGGATCACTCACTGTGTAACTGTATCGAGTCACTGTTTATTCAGCAGGGTGAGGATCACTCACTGTGTAACTGTACAGAGTCACTGTTTATTCAGCAGGGTGAGGGTCACTCACTGTGTAACTGTACAGAATCACTGTTTATTCAGGGTGAGGATCACTCACTGTGTAACAGTACAGAGTCACTGTTTATTCAGGGTGAGGATCACACACTGTGTAACTGGACAGAGTCACTGTTTATTCAGCAGGGTGAGGATCACTCACTGTGTAACTGGACAGAGTCACTGTTTATTCAGGGGGTGGATCACTCACTGTGTAACTGTACAGAATCACTGTTTATTCAGGGTGAGGATCACTCACTGTGTAACTGTACAGAGTCACTGTTTATTCAGCAGGGTGAGGAATACTCACTGTGTAACTGGACAGAGTCACTTTTTATTCAGGGTGAGGATCACTCACTGTGTAACTGTACAGAATCACTGTTTATTCAGGGTGAGGATCGCACACTGTGTAACTGGACAGAGTCACTGTTTATTCAGCAGGGTGAGGATCACTCACTGTGTAACTGGACAGAGTCACTGTTTATTCAGGGTGTGGATCACTCACTGTGTAACTGTACAGAATCACTGTTTATTCAGGGTGAGGATCACTCACTGTGTAACTGTACAGAGTCACTGTTTATTCAGCAGGGTGAGGATCACTCACTGTGTAACTGGACAGAGTCAGTTTTTATTCAGGGTGAGGATCACTCACTGTGTAACTGTACAGAGTCACTGTTTATTCAGGTTGAGGATCACTCACTGTGTAACTGTACAGAGTCACTGTTTATTCAGGGTGAGGGTCACTCACTGTGTAACTGTACAGAGTCACTGTTTATTCAGGTTGAGGATCACTCACTGTGTAACTGTACAGAGTCACTGTTTATTCAGGGTGAGGATCACTCACTGTTTAACTACAGAGTCACTGTTTATTCAGGGTGAGGATCACTTACCGTGTAACTGGACAGAGTCACTGTTTATTCACGGTGAGGATCACTCGCTGTGTAACTGTACAGAATCACTGTTTATTCAGGGTGACGATCGCACACTGTGTAAATGGACAGAGTCACTGTTTATTCAGGGTGAGGATCACTCACTGTGTAACTGGACAGAGTCACTGTTTATTCAGGGTGAGGATCACTCACTGTGTAACTGTACAGAGTCACAGTTTATTCAGCAGGGTGAGGATCACTCACTGTGTAACTGCACAGAGTCACTGTTTATTCAGGGTGAGGATCACTCGCTGTGTAACTGTACAGAGTCACTGTTGATTCAGGGTGAGGATCACTCACAGTGTAACTGTACAGAGTCACTGTTTATTCAGCAGAGTGAGGATCACTCACTGTGTAACTGGACAGAGTCACTGTTTATTCCGCAGGGTGAGGATCACTCACTGTGTAACTGGACAGAGTCACTGTTTATTCAGGGTGAGGATCACTCACTGTGTAACTGGACAGAGTCACTGTTTATTCAGGGTGAGGATCACTCACTGTGTAACTGTACAGAATCACTGTTTATTCAGGGTGAGGATCGCACACTGTGTAACTGGACAGAGTCACTGTTTATTCAGCAGGGTGAGGATCACTCACTGTGTAACTGTACAGAGTCACTGTTTATTCAGCAGGGTGAGGATCACTCACTGTGTAACTGTACAGAGTCACTGTTTATTCAGCAGGGTGAGGATCACTCACTGTGTAACTGTACAGAGTCACTGTTTATTCAGGGTGAGGATCACTCACTGTGTAACTGTACAGAGTCACTGTCTATTCAGGGTGAGGATCACTCACTGTGTAACTGTACAGAGTCACTGTTTATTCAGGGTGAGGATCACTCACTGTGTAACTGTACAGAGTCACTGTTTATTCAGAGTGAGGGTCACTCACTGTGTAACTGTACAGAGTCACTGTTTATTCAGCAGGGAGAGGATCACTCACTGTGTAACTGTACAGGGTCACTGTTTATTCAGGGTGAGGATCACTCACTGTGTAACTGTACAGAGTCACTGTTTATTCAGCAGGGTGAGGGTCACTAACTGTGTAACTGTACAGAGTCACTATTTATTCAGCAGGGTGAGGATCACTCACTGTGTAACTGTACAGGGTCACTGTTTATTCAGGGTGAGGATCACTCACTGTGTAACTGTACAGAGTCACTGTTTATTCAGAGTGAGGGTCACTCACTGTGTAACTGTACAGAGTCACTGTTTATTCAGCAGGGTGAGGATCACTCACTGTGTAACTGCACAGAGTCACTGTTTATTCAGCAGGGTGAGGATCACTCACTGTGTAACTGTACAGAGTCACTGTTTATTCAGGGTGAGGATCACTCACTGTGTAACTGTACAGAGTTACTGTTTATTCAGGGTGAGGGTCACTCACTGTGTAACTGTACAGAGTCACTGTTTATTCAGCAGGGTGAGGATCACTCACTGTGTAACTGTACCGAGTCACTGTTTATTCAGCAGGGTGAGGATCACTCACTGTGTAACTGTACAGAGTCACTGTTTATTCAGGGTGAGGATCACTCACTGTGTAACTGTACAGAGTCACTGTTTATTCAGGGTGAGGATCACTCACTGTGTAACTGTATAGAGTCACTGTTTATTCAGGGTGAGGATCACTCACTGTGTCACTGTACAGAGTCACTGTTTATTCAGGGTGAGGATCACTCACTGTGTAACTGGACAGAGTCACTGTTTATTCAGGGTGAGGATCACTCACTGTGTAACTGTACAGAGTTACTGTTTATTCAGGGTGAAGATCACTCACTGTGTAACTGGGCAGAGTCACTGTTTATTCAGGGTGAGGATCACTCACTCTGTAACTGGACAGAGTCACTGTTTATTCAGCAGGGTGAGGGTCACTCACTGTGTAACTGTACAGAGTCACTCTTTATTCAGCAGGGTGAGGGTCACTCACTGTGTAACTGTACAGAGTCACTGTTTATTCAGGGTGAGGGTCACTCACTGTGTAACTGTACAGAGTCACTGTTTATTCAGGGTGAGGGTCACTCACTGTGTAACTGTACAGAGACACTGTTTATTCAGCAAGGTGAGGATCACTCACTGTGTAACTGTACAGAGTCACTGTTTATTCAGCAGGGTGTGGATCACTCACTGTAACTGTACAGAGTCACTGTTGATTCAGCAGGCTGAGGATCACTCACTGCGTAACTGTACAAAGTCACTGTTTATTCAGCAGGGTGAGGATCACTCACTGTGTAACTGTACAGAGTCACTGTTTATTCAGGGTGAGGGTCACTCACTGTGTAACTGTACAGAGTCACTGTTTATTCAGGGTGAGGATCACTCACTGAGTAACTGTACAGAGTCACTGTTTATTCAGGGTGAGGTTCACTCACTGTGTAACTGTACAGAGTCACTGTTTATTCAGGGTGAGGACCACTGACTGTGAAACTGTACAGAGTCAATGTTTATTCAGGGTGAGGATCACTCACTGTGTATCTGTACAGAGTCACTGTTTATTCAGCAGGGTGAGGATCACTCACTGTGTAACTGTACAGAGTCACTGTTTATTCAGGGTGAGGGTCACTCACTGTGTAACTGTACAGAGTCACTGTTTATTCAGGGTGAGGATCACTCACTGCGTAACTGTACAGAGTCACTGTTTATTCAGGGTGAGGATCACTCACTGTGTAACTGTACAGAGTCACTGTTTATTCAGAGTGAGGATCACTCACTGTGTAACTGTACAGAGTCACTGTTTATTCAGGGTGAGGACCACTGACTGTGTAACTGTACAGAGTCACTGTTTATTCAGCAGGGTGAGGATCACTCACTGTGTAACTGTACAGAGTCACTGTTTATTCAGGGTGAGGTTCACTCACTGTGTAACTGTACAGAGTCACTGTTTATTCAGGGTGAGGACCACTGACTGTGAAACTGTACAGAGTCAATGTTTATTCAGGGTGAGGATCACTCACTGAGTAACTGTACAGAGTCAATGTTTATTCAGGGTGAGGACCACTGACTGTGAAACTGTACAGAGTCACTGTTTATTCAGGGTGAGGATCACTCACTGTGTAACTGTACAGAGTCACTGTTTATTCAGGGTGAGGATCACTCACTGAGTAACTGTACAGAGTCAATGTTTATTCAGGGTGAGGACCACTGACTGTGAAACTGTCCAGAGTCACTGTTTATTCAGGGTGAGGATCACTCACTGTGTAACTGTACAGAGTCACTGTTTATTCAGGGCGAGGATCACTCACTGTGTAACTGTACAGAGTCTCAGTTTATTCAGCAGGGTGAGGATCACTCACTGTGTAACTGTACAGAGTCACAGTTTATTCAGCAGGGTGAGGATCACTCACTGTGTAACTGTACAGAGTCACTGTTTATTCAGCAGGGTGAGGATCACTCACTGTGTAACTGTACAGAGTCACTGTTTATTCAGCAGGGTGAGGATCACTCACTGTGTAACTGTACAGTCACTGTTTATTCAGCAGGGTGAGGATCACTCACTGTGTAACTGTACAGAGTCACTGTTTATTCAGGGTGAGGATCACTCACTGTGTAACTGTACAGAGTCACTGTTTATTCAGAGTGAGGATCACTCACTGTGTAACTGTACAGAGTCACTGTTTATTCAGGGTAAGGACCACTGACTGTGTAACTGTACAGAGTCACTGTTTATTCAGCAGGGTGAGGATCACTCACTGTGTAACTGTACAGAGTCACTGTTTATTCAGGGTGAGGTTCACTCACTGTGTAACTGTACAGAGTCACTGTTTATTCAGGGTGAGGACCACTGACTGTGAAACTGTACAGAGTCAATGTTTATTCAGGGTGAGGATCACTCACTGAGTAACTGTACAGAGTCAATGTTTATTCAGGGTGAGGACCACTGACTGTGAAACTGTACAGAGTCACTGTTTATTCAGGGTGAGGATCACTCACTGTGTAACTGTACAGAGTCACTGTTTATTCAGGGTGAGGATCACTCACTGAGTAACTGTACAGAGTCAATGTTTATTCAGGGTGAGGACCACTGACTGTGAAACTGTCCAGAGTCACTGTTTATTCAGGGTGAGGATCACTCACTGTGTAACTGTACAGAGTCACTGTTTATTCAGCAGGGTGTGGATCACTCACTGTGTAACTGTACAGAGTCACTGTTTATTCAGGGTGAGGGTCACTCACTGTGTAACTGTACAGAGTCACTGTTTATTCAGGGTGAGGGTCACTCACTGTGTAACTGTACAGAGTCACTGTTTATTCAGGGTGGGGATCACTCACTGTGTAACTGTACAGAGTCACTGTTTATTCAGCAGGGTGAGGATCACTCACTGTGTAACTGTACAGAGTCACTGTTTATTCAGGGTGAGGATCACTCACTGTGTAACTGTACAGTCACTGTTTATTCAGGGTGAGGATCACTCACTGTGTAACTGTACAGAGTCACTGTTTATTCAGCAGGGTGAGGGTCACTCACTGTGTAACTGTACAGAGTCACTGTTTATTCAGCAGGGTGAGGATCACTCACTGTGTAACTGTACAGAGTCACTGTTTATTCAGGGTGAGGATCACTCACTGTGTAACTGTACAGAGTCACTGTTTATTCAGCAGGGTGAGGGTCACTCACTGTGTAACTGTACAGAGTCACTGTTTATTCAGCAGGGTGAGGATCACTCACTGTGTAACTGTACAGAGTCACTGTTTATTCAGGGTGAGGATCACTCACTGTGTAACTGTACAGAGTCACTGTTTATTCAGCAGGGTGAGGATCACTCACTGTGTAACTGTACAGAGTCACTGTTTATTCAGCAGGGTGAGGATCACTCACTGTGTAACTGTACAGAGTCACTGTTTATTCAGGATGAGGTTCAGTCACTGTGTAACTGTACAGAGTCACTGTTTATTCAGGGTGAGGATCACTCACTGTAACTGGACAGAGTCACTGTTTATTCAGCAGGGTGAAGATCACTCACTGTGTAACTGTACAGAGCCACTGTTCATTCAGGGTGAGGATCACTCACTGTGTAACTGTACAGAGTCACTGTTTATTCAGGGTGAGGATCACTCACTGTGTAACTGTACAGAGTCACTGATTATTCAGCAGGGTGAGGATCACTCACTGTGTAACTGTACAGAGTCACTGTTTATTCAGAGTGAGGATCACTCACTGTGTAACTGTACAGAGTCACTGTTTATTCAGGGTGAGGATCATTCACTGTGTAACTGTACAGAGTCACTGTTTATTCAGCAGGGAGAGGATCACTCACTGTGTAACTGTACAGGGTCACTGTTTATTCAGGGTGAGGATCACTCACTGTGTAACTGTACAGAGTCACTGTTTATTCAGCAGGGTGAGGGTCACTAACTGTGTAACTGTACAGAGTCACTATTTATTCAGCAGGGTGAGGATCACTCACTGTGTAACTGTACAGGGTCACTGTTTATTCAGGGTGAGGATCACTCACTGTGTAACTGTACAGAGTCACTGTTTATTCAGAGTGAGGGTCACTCACTGTGTAACTGTACAGAGTCACTGTTTATTCAGCAGGGTGAGGATCACTCACTGTGTAACTGCACAGAGTCACTGTTTATTCAGCAGGGTGAGGATCACTCACTGTGTAACTGTACAGAGTCACTGTTTATTCAGGGTGAGGATCACTCACTGTGTAACTGTACAGAGTTACTGTTTATTCAGGGTGAGGGTCACTCACTGTGTAACTGTACAGAGTCACTGTTTATTCAGCAGGGTGAGGATCACTCACTGTGTAACTGTACCGAGTCACTGTTTATTCAGCAGGGTGAGGATCACTCACTGTGTAACTGTACAGAGTCACTGTTTATTCAGGGTGAGGATCACTCACTGTGTAACTGTACAGAGTCACTGTTTATTCAGGGTGAGGATCACTCACTGTGTAACTGTATAGAGTCACTGTTTATTCAGGGTGAGGATCACTCACTGTGTCACTGTACAGAGTCACTGTTTATTCAGGGTGAGGATCACTCACTGTGTAACTGGACAGAGTCACTGTTTATTCAGGGTGAGGATCACTCACTGTGTAACTGTACAGAGTTACTGTTTATTCAGGGTGAAGATCACTCACTGTGTAACTGGGCAGAGTCACTGTTTTTTCAGGGTGAGGATCACTCACTCTGTAACTGGACAGAGTCACTGTTTATTCAGCAGGGTGAGGGTCACTCACTGTGTAACTGTACAGAGTCACTCTTTATTCAGCAGGGTGAGGGTCACTCACTGTGTAACTGTACAGAGTCACTGTTTATTCAGGGTGAGGGTCACTCACTGTGTAACTGTACAGAGTCACTGTTTATTCAGGGTGAGGGTCACTCACTGTGTAACTGTACAGAGACACTGTTTATTCAGCAAGGTGAGGATCACTCACTGTGTAACTGTACAGTCACTGTTTATTCAGCAGGGTGTGGATCACTCACTGTAACTGTACAGAGTCACTGTTGATTCAGCAGGCTGAGGATCACTCACTGCGTAACTGTACAAAGTCACTGTTTATTCAGCAGGGTGAGGATCACTCACTGTGTAACTGTACAGAGTCACTGTTTATTCAGGGTGAGGATCACTCACTGTGTAACTGTACAGAGTCAATGTTTATTCAGGGTGAGGACCTCTCACTGTGTAATTGTACAGAGTCACTGTTTATTCAGGGTGAGGGTCACTCACTGTGTAACTGTACAGAGTCACTGTTTATTCAGGGTGAGGATCACTCACTGCGTAACTGTACAGAGTCACTGTTTATTCAGGGTGAGGATCACTCACTGAGTAACTGTACAGAGTCACTGTTTATTCAGGGTGAGGATCACTCACTGTGTAACTGTACAGAGTCAATGTTTATTCAGGGTGAGGACCTCTCACTGTGTAACTGTACAGAGTCAATGTTTATTCAGGGTGAGGACCACTGACTGTGAAACTGTACAGAGTCACTGTTTATTCAGGGTGAGGATCACTCACTGTGTAACTGGACAGAGTCACTGTTTATTCAGGGTGAGGATCACTCACTGAGTAACTGTACAGAGTCAATGTTTATTCAGGGTGAGGACCACTGACTGTGAAACTGTACAGAGTCACTCTTTATTCAGGGTGAGGATCACTCACTGTGTAACTGGACAGAGTCACTGTTTATTCAGGGTGAGGATCACACACTGTGTAACTGTACAGAGTCACTCTTTATTCAGGGTGAGGATCACTCACTGTGTAACTGGACAGAGTCACTGTTTATTCAGGGTGAGGATCACTCACTGAGTAACTGTACAGAGTCAATGTTTATTCAGGGTGAGGACCACTGACTGTGAAACTGTACAGAGTCACTGTTTATTCAGGGTGAGGACCACTGACTGTGAAACTGTACAGAGTCACTGTTTATTCAGGGTGAGGATCACGCACTGTGTAACTGTACAGAGTCACTGTTTATTCAGGGTGAGGATCACTCACTGTGTAACTGTACAGAGTCACTGTTTATTCAGGGTGAGGATCACTCACTGTGTAACTGTACAGAATCACTGTTTATTCAGGGTGAGGATCACTCACTGAGTAACTGTACAGAGTCAATGTTTATTCAGGGTGAGGACCACTGACTGTGAAACTGTACAGAGTCACTGTTTATTCAGGGCGAGGATCACTCACTGTGTAACTGTACAGAGTCTCAGTTTATTCAGCAGGGTGAGGATCACTCACTGTGTAACTGTACAGAGTCACTGTTTATTCAGCAGGGTGAGGAGCATTTACTGTGTAACTGTACAGAGTCACTGTTTATTCAGCAGGGTGAGGATCACTCACTGTGTAACTGTACAGAGTCACTGTTTATTCAGGGTGAGGATCACTCACTGTGTAACTGTACAGAGTCACTGTTTATTCAGCAGGGTGAGGATCACTCACTGTGTAACTGTACAGAGTCACTGTTTATTCAGGGTGAGGATCACTCACTGTGTAACTGTACAGAGTCACTGTTTATTCAGCAGGGTGAGGATCACTCACTGTGTAACTGTACAGAGTCACTGTTTATTCAGGGTGAGGATCACTCACTGTGTAACTGTACAGAGTCACTGTTTATTCAGCAGGGTGAGGATCACTCACTGTGTAACTGTACAGAGTCACTGTTTATTCAGGGTGAGGGTCACTCACTGTGTAACTGTACAGAGTCACTGTTTATTCAGCAGGGTGAGGGTCACTCACTGTGTAACTGTACAGAGTCACTGTTTATTCAGCAGGGTGAGGATCACTCACTGTGTAACTGTACAGAGTCACTGTTTATTCAGGGTGAGGATCACTCACTGTGTAACTGTACAGAGTCACTGTTTATTCAGCAGGGTGAGGATCACTCACTGTGTAACTGTACAGAGTCACTGTTTATTCAGCAGGGTGAGGATCACTCACTGTGTAACTGTACAGAGTCACTGTTTATTCAGGATGAGGTTCAGTCACTGTGTAACTGTACAGAGTCACTGTTTATTCAGGGTGAGGATCACTCACTGTAACTGGACAGAGTCACTGTTTATTCAGCAGGGTGAAGATCACTCACTGTGTAACTGTACAGAGCCACTGTTCATTCAGGGTGAGGATCACTCACTGTGTAACTGTACAGAGTCACTGTTTATTCAGGGTGAGGATCACTCACTGTGTAACTGTACAGAGTCACTGATTATTCAGCAGGGTGAGGATCACTCACTGTGTAACTGTACAGAGTCACTGTTTATTCAGGGTGAGGATCACTCACTGTGTAACTGTACAGAGTCACTGTTTATTCAGGGTGAGGATCATTCACTGTGTAACTGTACAGAGTCACTGTTTATTCAGGGTGAGGATCACTCACTGTGTAACTGTACAGAGTCACTGTTTATTCAGGGTGAGGATCACTCACTGTGTAACTGTACAGAGTCACTGTTTATTCAGCAGGGTGAGGATCACTCACTGTGTAACTGTACAGAGTCACTGTTTATTCAGCAGGGTCAGGATCACTCACTGTGTAACTGTACAGAGTCACTGTTTATTCAGGGTGAGGATCACTCACTGTGTAACTGTACAGAGTCACTGTTTATTCAGGGTGAGGATCACTCACTGTGTAACTGTACAGAGTCACTGTTTATTCAGGGTGAGGATCACTCACTGTGTAACTGTACAGAGTCACTGTTTATTCAGCAGGGTGAGGATAACTCACTGTGTAACTGTACAGAGTCACTGTTTATTCAGCAGGGTGAGGATCACTCACTGTGTAACTGTACAGAGTCACTGTTTATTCAGCAGGGTGAGGATCACTCAGTGTGTAACTGTACACAGTCACTGTTTATTCAGCAGGGTGAGGATCACTCACTGTGTAACTGTACAGAGTCACTGTTTATTCAGCAGGGTGAGGATCACTCACTGTGTAACTGTACAGAGTCACTGTTTATTCAGCAGGGTGAGGATCACTCACTGTGTAACTGTACAGAGTCACTGTTTATTCAGCAGGGTGAGGATCACTCACTGTGTAACTGTACAGAGTCACTGTTTATTCAGCAGGGTGAGGATCACTCACTGTGTAACTGTACAGAGTCACTGTTTATTCAGGGTGAGGATCACTCACTGTGTAACTGTACAGAGTCACTGTTTATTCAGGGTGAGGATCACTCACTGTGTCACTGTACAGAGTCACTGTTTATTCAGGGTGGGGATCACTCACTGTGTAACTGGACAGAGTCACTGTTTATTCAGGGTGAGGATCACTCACTGTGTAACTGTACAGAGTTACTGTTTATTCAGGGTGAAGATCAATCACTGTGTAACTGGGCAGAGTCACTGTTTATTCAGGGTGAGGATCACTCACTCTGTAACTGGACAGAGTTACTGTTTATTCAGCAGGGTGAGGGTCACTCACTGTGTAACTGTACAGAGTCACTCTTTATTCAGCAGGGTGAGGGTCACTCACTGTGTAACTGTACAGAGTCACTGTTTATTCAGGGTGAGGGTCACTCACTGTGTAACTGTACAGATTCACTGTTTATTCAGGGTGAGGGTCACTCACTGTGTAACTGTACAGAGACACTGTTTATTCAGCAAGGTGAGGATCACTCACTGTGTAACTGTACAGAGTCACTGTTTATTCGGCAGGGTGTGGATCACTCACTGTAACTGTACAGAGTCACTGTTGATTCAGCAGGCTGAGGATCACTCACTGCGTAACTGTACAAAGTCACTGTTTATTCAGCAGGGTGAGGATCACTCACTGTGTAACTGTACAGAGTCACTGTTTATTCAGTGTGAGGATCACTCACTGAGTAACTGTACAGAGTCACTGTTTATTCAGGGTGAGGATCACTCACTGTGTAACTTTACAGAGTCACTGTTTATTCAGAGTGAGGATCACTCACTGTGTAACTGTACAGAGTCACTGTTTATTCAGGGTGAGGGTCACTCACTGTGTAACTGTACAGAGTCAATGTTTATTCAGGGTGAGGACCACTGACTGTGAAACTGTACAGAGTCACTCTTTATTCAGGGCGAGGATCACTCACTGTGTAACTGTACAGAGTCTCAGTTTATTCAGCAGGGTGAGGATCACTCACTGTGTAACTGTACAGAGTCACTGTTTATTCAGCAGGGTGAGGATCACTCACTGTGTAACTGTACAGAGTCACTGTTTATTCAGCAGGGTGAGGATCACTCACTGTGTAACTGTACAGAGTCACTGTTTATTCAGGGTGAGGGTCACTCACTGTGTAACTGTACAGAGTCACTGTTTATTCAGCAGGGTGAGGGTCACTCACTGTGTAACTGTACAGATTCACTGTTTATTCAGCAGGGTGAGGATCACTCACTGTGTAACTGTACAGAGTCACTGTTTATTCAGGGTGAGGATCACTCACTGTGTAACTGTACAGAGTCACTGTTTATTCAGCAGGGTGAGGATCACTCACTGTGTAACTGTACAGAGTCACTGTTTATTCAGCAGGGTGAGGATCACTCACTGTGTAACTGTACAGAGTCACTGTTTATTCAGGATGAGGTTCAGTCACTGTGTAACTGTACAGAGTCACTGTTTATTCAGGGTGAGGATCACTCACTGTAACTGGACAGAGTCACTGTTTATTCAGCAGGGTGAAGATCACTCACTGTGTAACTGTACAGAGCCACTGTTCATTCAGGGTGAGGATCACTCACTGTGTAACTGTACAGAGTCACTGTTTATTCAGGGTGAGGATCACTCACTGTGTAACTGTACAGAGTCACTGATTATTCAGCAGGGTGAGGATCACTCACTGTGTAACTGTACAGAGTCACTGTTTATTCAGAGTGAGGATCACTCACTGTGTAACTGTACAGAGTCACTGTTTATTCAGGGTGAGGATCATTCACTGTGTAACTGTACAGAGTCACTGTTTATTCAGGGTGAGGATCACTCACTGTGTAACTGTACAGAGTCACTGTTTATTCAGGGTGAGGATCACTCACTGTGTAACTGTACAGAGTCACTGTTTATTCAGCAGGGTGAGGATCACTCACTATGTAACTGTACAGAGTCACTGTTTATTCAGCAGGGTCAGGATCACTCACTGTGTAACTGTACAGAGTCACTGTTTATTCAGGGTGAGGATCACTCACTGTGTAACTGTACAGAGTCACTGTTTATTCAGGGTGAGGATCACTCACTGTGTAACTGTACAGAGTCACTGTTTATTCAGGGTGAGGATCACTCACTGTGTAACTGTACAGAGTCACTGTTTATTCAGCAGGGTGAGGATCACTCACTGTGTAACTGTACAGAGTCACTGTTTATTCAGCAGGGTGAGGATCACTCACTGTGTAACTGTACAGAGTCACTGTTTATTCAGCAGGGTGAGGATCACTCAGTGTGTAACTGTACACAGTCACTGTTTATTCAGCAGGGTGAGGATCACTCACTGTGTAACTGTACAGAGTCACTGTTTATTCAGCAGGGTGAGGATCACTCACTGTGTAACTGTACAGAGTCACTGTTTATTCAGCAGGGTGAGGATCACTCACTGTGTAACTGTACAGAGTCACTGTTTATTCAGCAGGGTGAGGATCACTCACTGTGTAACTGTACAGAGTCACTGTTTATTCAGCAGGGTGAGGATCACTCACTGTGTAACTGTACAGAGTCACTGTTTATTCAGGGTGAGGATCACTCACTGTGTAACTGTACAGAGTCACTGTTTATTCAGGGTGAGGATCACTCACTGTGTAACTGTACAGAGTCACTGTTTATTCAGGGTGAGGATCACTCACTGTGTAACTGTACAGAGTCACTGTTTATTCAGGGTGAGGATCACTCACTGTGTAACTGTACAGAGTCACTGTTTATTCAGGGTGAGGATCACTCACTGTGTAACTGTACAGAGTCACTGTTTATTCAGCAGGGTGAGGATCACTCACTGTGTAACTGTACAGAGTCACTGTTTATTCAGCAGGGTGAGGATCACTCACTGTGTGACTGTACAGAGTCACTGATTATTCAGCAGGGCGAGGATCACTCACTGTGTAACTGTACAGAGTCACTGTTTATTCAGCAGGGTGAGGATCACTCACTGTGTAACTGTACAGAGTCACTGTTTATTCAGGGTGAGGATCACTCACTGTAACTGGACAGTGTCACTGTTTATTCAGCAGGGTGAAGATCACTCACTGTGTAACTGTACAGAGTCACTGTTTATTCAGCAGGGTGAGGATCACTCACTGTGTAACTGTACAGAGTCACTGTTTATTCAGCAGGGTGAGGATCACTCACTGTGTAACTGTACAGAGTCACTGTTTATTCAGCAGGGTGAAGATCACTCACTGTGTAACTGTACAGAGTCACTGTTTATTCAGCAGGGTGAGGATCACTCACTGTGTAACTGTACAGAGTCACTGTTTATTCATCAGGGTGAGGATCACTCACTGTGTAACTGTACAGAGTCACTGTTAATTCAGGGTGAGGATCACTCACTGTGTAACTGTACAGAGTCACTGTTTATTCAGCAGGGTGAGGATCACTCACTGTGTAACTGTACCGAGTCACTGTTTATTCAGAGTGAGGGTCACTCACTGTGTAACTGTACAGAGTCACTGTTTATTCAGAGTGAGGATCACTCACTGTGTAACTGTACCGAGTCACTGTTTATTCAGCAGTGTGAGGATCACTCACTGTGTAACTGTACAGTCACTGTTTATTCAGCAGGGTGAGGATCACTCACTGTGTAACTGCACAGAGTCACTGTTTATTCAGGGTGAGGATCACTCACTGTGTAACTGTACAGAGTCACAGTTTATTCAGAGTGAGGATCACTCACTGTGTAACTGTACAGAGTCACTGTTTATTCAGAGTGAGGATCACTCACTGTGTAACTGTACAGAGTCACTGTTTATTCAGGGTGAGGATCACTCACTGTGTAACTGTACAGAGTCACTGTTTATTCAGCAGGGTGAGGATCACTCTCTGTGTAACTGTACTGAGTCACTGTTTATTCAGCAGGGTGAGGATCACTCACTGTGTAACTGTACAGAGTCACTGTTTATTCAGCAGGGTGAGGATCACTCACTGTGTAACTGTACAGAGTTACTGTTTATTCAGAGTGAGGGTCACTCACTGTGTAACTGTACAGAGTCACTGTTTATTCAGCAGGGTGAGGATCACTCACTGTGTAACTGTACAGAGTCACTGTTTATTCAGCAGGGTGAGGATCACTCACTGTGTAACTGTACAGAGTCACTGTTTATTCAGCAGGGTGAGGATCACTCACTGTG
>NC_092725.1:7273251-7278251 GCF_047496885.1 Scyliorhinus torazame | reverse complement strand
GGCACGACACTGCATGCCTCTTCGACTCCGGGAGCACGGAGAGCTTTATCCACCCTGAAACGGTAAGGCGCTGCTCCCTACGCACCCATCCCACTTCCCAAACCATAGCCCTCGCATCCGGGTCCCACTCGGTACAAATCACGGGGTACTGTATTGCGGATCTGTCGATCCAGGGCGCCAAATACACCCATTTCAAATTTTATATCCTCCCTCACCTCTGTGCCCCCCTGCTGCTCGGACTGGATTTCCAGTACAGCCACCGAAGCCTGACACTGAAGTTCGGCGGACCCTTGCCCCCCCTCACGGTGTGCTGCCTTGCGACACTGAAAGTCGCACCCCCCTCGCTATTCGCTATCCTCACTCCTGACTGTAAGCCCGTCGCCACCAGGAGCCGGCGCTACAGTGCCCAAGATATGGCTTTTATCAAGTCAGAGGTCCAGCGTTTACTGGGAGAGGGAGTCATCGAGGCTAGCAACAGCCCTTGGAGAGCGCAAGTGGTGGTGGTCCGGTCCGGGGAGAAGAAACGGATGGTCGTGGATTATAGCCAGACCATAAACCGATTCACGCAGCTTGATGCGTACCCCCTTCCTCGCATCGCGGAAATGGTAAATCGGATCGCCCAATACCGAGTCTTTTCCACGGTCGACCTCAAATCTGCCTACCACCAACTCCCCATCCGACCAAAAGACCGCCCCTATACTGCCTTCGAAGCAGCCGGCCGGCTCTTCCACTTCCTCAGGGTCCCCTTTGGTGTCACAAATGGGGTCTCTGTCTTTCAAAGGGCGATGGACCAAATGGTGGACCAGTACGGTTTGCGGGCTACATACCCGTACTTGGACAATGTCACCATCTGCGGCCATGATCAGCAGGACCATGACGCTAACCTCAAAAAGTTCCTCCAGACCGCCCGAGCCCTTAACCTGACCTACAACGAGGGCAAATGCGTTTTCCACACCACCCGGCTGGCCATCCTCGGCTATGTCGTGGAAGACGGGATCCTAGGTCCCGACCCCGACCGCATGCGCCCCCTTAAGGAACTCCCTCTCCCCCGCAGCCTCAAGGCCCTCAAACGGTGCTTGGGGCTTTTCTCCTATTACGCCCAGTGGGTCCCCAAGTATGCGGACAAAGCCCGCCCATTCCTAAAGACCACCACTTTTCCCCTCTCGGCTGAGGCTCAATTGGCCTTCAACCGCATCAAGGCCGACATCATCAAGGCCGCCATGCACGCGGTGGACGAAACCATCCCTTTCCAGGTAGAGAGCGATGCATCAGACATCGCCCTGGCTGCTACCCTCAATCACGGAGGCAGACCAGTAGCGTTCTTCTCCCGAACCCTCACCGCCTCCAAGATTCGACACTCTGCAGTCGAAAAGGAGGCACAAGCCATTGTGGAGGCTGTGCGGTGCTGGAGACACTACCTCGCCGGTAGGAGGTTTACCCTCGTCACCGACCAACGGTCAGTTGCCTATATGTTCGATAACACGCAACGGGGCAAAATAAAAAACGATAAAATTTTGAGGTGGAGGATCGAACTCTCCACCTACTCGTAAGATATCAAGTATCGTCCAGGGGAGCTCAACGAGCCCCCAGATGCCCTGTCCCGCGGCACATGCGCCAACGCGCAGGAGGACCGCCTTCCACCCATCCACAATGACCTCTGCCACCCGGGGGTTACCCGGCTCGTCCATTTCATCAAGTCCCGCAACCTACCTTACTCAACCAAGGAGGTCAAGGCCATGGTCAGGGCCTGCCAGGTCTGTGCGGAGTGCAAACCGCACTTCTATCGGCCAGACAAGGTTCGGCTCGTGAAGGCCTCGAGCCCCTTTGAGCGACTGAGCGTGGACTTCAAGGGGCCCCCTCCCGTCCACCAACCGTTATGCCTATTTCCTCACCGTGATCGATGAGTTCTCCCGTTTCCCATTCGCCATTCCCTGCACCGACATGACCTCAGCCACGGTGATTAAGGCACTGCACAGCATCTTCACCCTGTTCGGTTTCCCCGCTTATATCCACAGCGACTGGGGTACATCGTTCATGAGCGATGAACTGCGTCAGTATCTGCTCAGCAAAGGCATCGCCTCGAGCAGAACGACCAGTTATAACCCGCGGGGAAACGGGCAGGTGGAGAGGGAGAACGCGACAGTGTGGAAGGCTGTCCTTCTGGCCCTGCGGTCGAGAAATCTCCCAACCACCCGCTGGCAGGAGGTCCTACCCGATGCCCTACACTCCATTAGGTCACTCCTCTGCACGGCCACAAATGAGACCCCTCACGACCGATTGTTTCTCTTCCCCAGGAAGTCTACCTCCGGGGTCTCGCTTCCACCTTGGCTGACGGCTCCGGGACCTGTTTTTCTCCGGAGGCACGCGAGGAGCCATAAAACGGACCCCCTAGTTGAAAAGGTCAGACTGCTCCACGCCAACCCCAGTTACGCCTACGTGAAGTACTCCGACGGCAGGCAAGATACGGTTTCAGTCCGGGATCTGGCGCCCGCTGGATCCCCCACCACAGACGCCCCTTCCCGCGCCGCTCCCCTGCAGGACCCGTCGCCCCCTACAACACATCCCCTTCCGGCCCTACCACCCGTTGGTGAGCTCCTACCGTGCGCCCCCCCTTGCGCCCCCCCTTTACACACCCCGCCGGCGCCGGCTCCGCTACCCCCGGCCCTGCCTAGTTCCTCTGCCCCGGCTCCGCTACCCCCGGCCCTGCCTAGTTCCTCTGCCCCGACCCGGACCGAAGCTCCGACCGCTGTGCTCCCGGATGTGCCCTCAACCGGGACGTCCGTGCCCGCCGCACCACCGCCCGAACTGAGGAGATCGAGGAGGACGATCCGGCTGCCGAGACGGATGGACCTATGATGGCACTTCACCCCCGCCGGACTCCTTTTTAAACAGGGGGTGAATGTGATGAACTGTTACTGCCTTATCATCATGTAAGGTGATGTCCCCTTTAAGACCGGGCTTGGAACCCTGGGGACTCCGCCTCTGGCTCCGCCCATCGGGGAGCCATACATAAAGGCCTGCCTCATGGTCTGTATAGCAGTCAGCTCTCGTCCAAATCTGTAGCACAGTTATTAGTCTAATAAAGCCTTCTTTACAGTCTAATCTCTAAGCATCATTATTGAGGGTACCTCAGTCGGGGAAACCGAACAGGGTAAAGATGGTGCAGAGGGCTTTAATGACCGTGGACGCGGTCATGTCGGGGCAGGGGATGGCGAAAGGGAAACGGGAGTATTCGTCAACGACGTTCAGGAAGTACGCGTTGCGATCGGTGGAGGGGAGGGGGCCTTTGAAATCCAAACTGAGGCGTTCAAAGGGTCGAGAGGCCTTAACCAGGTGCGCTCTATCTGGCCTGAAAAAGTGCGGTTTGCACTCAGCGCAGATCTGGCAGTTTCTGGTGACTGTTCGGACGTCCTCGACGGAGTAAGGGAGGTTGCGGGCCTTAAGGAAGTGGTAGAAACGAGTGACCCCCGGGTGGCAGAGGTCCTCGTGGAGGGTTTGGAGGCGGTTAATTTGTACATTGGCACCTGTGCCGCGAGATAGGGCATCGGACGGCTCGTTCAGCTTTCCGGGACAACACAAGATCTCGTAGTTGAAGGTGGAGAGTTCGATCCTCCACCGCAACATCTTGTCGTTCTTGATCTTGCCCCGCTGTGCATTATCGAACATGAAGGCAACCGACCGTTGGTCAGTGAGGAGAGTGAATCTCCTGCCGGCCAGGTAATGCCTCCAGTGTCGCACAGCTTCCACTATGGCCTGGGCCTCCTTTTCCACTGAGGAGTGGCGGATTTCTGAAGCGGGAGGGTTCGGGAGAAGAAGGCCACGGGTCTGCCCGCTTGGTTAAGGGTGGCCGCTAGAGCTACGTCGGAGGCGTCGCTCTCGACCTGGAAGGGGAGGGACTCGTCGATGGCGCGCATCGTGGCCTTGGCGATGTCCGCTTTGATGCGGCTGAAGGCCTGGCAAGCCTCTGTCGACAGAGGGAAGGTCGTGGTCTGTATTAGGGGGTGGGCCTTGTCTGCGTACTGGGGGACCCACTGGGCGTAATAAGAAAAGAAGCCCAGGCAACGTTTCAGGGCTTTGGCACAGTGGGGGAGAGGGAACTCCATGAGGGGGCGCATGCGTTCAGGGTCGGGGCCTATCACTCCATTACGCACTACGTACCCAAGGATGGCTAGACGGTCGATGCTAAACACGCATTTTTCCTCGTTGTACGTGAGGTTCAGGGCGTGAGCGGTCTGGAGGAATTTGCGGAGGTTGGCGTCGTGGTCCTGCTGGTCGTGGCCGCAGATGGTGACGTTGTCGAGATACGGGAACGTGGCCCGTAAACCGTGCTGGTCAACCATTCGGTCCATCTCTCGTTGGAAGACCGAGACTCCGTTCGTGACGCCGAATGGAACCCTTAAAAAGTGGTATAACGCCCGTCTGCTTCGAAGGCAGTATAGTTGCGGTCACCGGGACGGATGGGGAGGTGGTGGTAGGCGGACTTGAGGTCCACGGTGGAAAAGACCTTGTACTGTGCAATCCGATTTACCATGTCGGATATGCGGGGGAGAGGGTACGCATCTAGCTGCGTGTACCTGTTGATGGTCTGACTATAGTCGATGACCATCCTCTGTTTCTCCCCGGTCTTTACAACTACCACCTGGGCCCTCCAGGGACTGTTGCTAGCCTGGATGATGCCTTCCTTCAGCAGCCTCTGGACTTCGGACCGGATAAATGCTCGGTCCTGGGCGCTGTACCGTCTGCTCCTAGTGGCGACGGGTTTGCAATCCGGGGTGAGGTTCGAAAACAAGGACGGCGGTTCAACCTTGAGGGTCGCGAGGCCGCAGACAGTCAGTGGGGGTATAGAGCCGCCAAATTTAAATGTTAAACTCTGGAGGTTGCATTGGAAGTCCAACCCTAGGAGTGTGGGCGCACAGAGATGGGGGAGGACATACAGCCGGTAATTTCGGAACTCCCTCCCCTGCACCGTTAGGTTAGCGATGCAGAACCCCGTGATCTGA
>NC_092725.1:7258251-7268251 GCF_047496885.1 Scyliorhinus torazame | reverse complement strand
CTGAAATGTGGGGGCGTCTCTGGTGGGAATTTGTGCTGATTGCCCATGGGGGACATCTCGGTCAGACCAACGTGCTGCCTCGTTTCGTTCCAGGTCCTCATTGAGGCCCCCCCACCCCCACCCCACCCCGTCCCTGTCCAGTTCCTGGCTATCTGGATCCCCAGGTAGCGGAATTTGTTTTGGGTTGGTTTGAATGGGATCCCTGCAGCTGGGGTTGGCCTCGCTCTTGCCCAGCTTGTTTTGTAGACCCGGGAACGCTCTGAGCTCCCCCAGGAGCTGCCCGTCTGCTTTCAGGCTGCCCTGGGGTGTAGAGGAGCAGGACGCCCGCATGGAGCGAGACTCTGTGCTCACTGCCTCCTCTTCGGGTACCCTTCCCGCCTCTGGCCTCTGGCAGGGCGATCGCCAGGGGTTCAATTTCCAGGGACGGGTCCTGTGGGCATCCCTGGGCAGCGGGAGGTATTCAGAGCTTCCCCTTGGGAGCATTGTACAGGCGCTTCACCCACGAGGTGTCGCTTGTTCAAACCGCTCCAGTACCTCAATGACGTACTTCCATTTCGGTCTGTGGGATCCACATTCTGTCAGGTCTTTGGCTTTGATTTGATTTACTTTTGTCACATTAGTACACAGTGAAAAGGATTGTTTCTTGCCTGCTGTACAAACAATGCGTACCGTACATAGGGAAGGAAGGAGAGGCTGCAGAATATAATGTTACAGTCACAGCAAGGTGTAGATAAAAGATCAACTCAATACAAGGTCGGTCCATTCACAAGTCTGATGGCAGTCGGGAAGAAGCTGTTCTTGAGTCGGTTGGTACGTGACCTCAAACTTTGGTATCTTTTTCCTGACGGGAGAAGGTGGAAGAGAGAATGTCCAGGGTGCGTGGGGTCCTTAATTATGCTGGCTGCCTTTCCGAGGCAGCGGGAATTATAGACAGAGTCAATGGATGGGAGGCTGGTTTGCGAGATGGACTGGGCTACATTCACAACCTTTTGTAGTTTCCTGCGGTCTTGGGCAGAGCAGGCTCCATACCGAGCTGTGATACAACCGGAAAGAATGCTGTCTATGGTGCATCTGTAGAAGTTGGTGAGGGTCGTAACTGACAGGCAAGATTTCCTTCGTCTTCTGAGAAAGCAGAGTCGTTGGTGGATTTTCTTAACTTTTTTGGGGGTATTGGCGAGATCGTGGCTTGTGTTAGCGTTGGAGGCAAAGTGCCCCTCGCGAGTGAGTCTGCGAACGTCTCCCGTAGGTGCCGGGCCAGACCGCCGCAAGTCTGCCGGGAACCCGTTGGGTCCTGGTGCCTTCCCCGCCTGCTTTCCTCGTGGAGAGCAGGACAAAGTCCATTTGTAGCTTTCTCCTCCCCGCCAGCAGCTCTACAGTCGGGCCCTCGGAGTATATACGGTCTACCTCCAGGATGGAGTCGATAGGTATTGCCTCGCCGCATTTTCTTCCCTGTCTCTATGAGCTTGTCGGCTATAATCTCTCCCCTAATCACAGCCTTCAGCGCCTCCCAGAACGTGGAGGGTGAGGCCTCCCCATTCTGGTTGTTAGTCACGCAATCGCCGATGGCCTGTGATGTTTTCTGGCAGAAGGCCTTGTCGGCCAGGAGGTCCGTGGCACATTGGTTAGCACTGCTGCCTCACAGCGCCAGGGACCCGGGTCAGCACGGTGACACAGTGGTTAGCACTGCTGCCTCACAGCGCCAGCTACCCAGATTGGCACGGTGACACAGTGGTTAGCACTGCTGCCTCACAGCACCAGGGACCCGGGTCAGCACGGTGGCACAGTGGTTAGCACTGCTGCCTCACAGCACCAGGGACCCGGGTCAGCACAGTGACACAGTGGTTAGCACTGCTGCCTCACAGTGCCAGGGACCCGGGTCAACACGGTGGCACAGTGGTTAGCACTGCTGCCTCACAGCACCAGGGACCCGGGTCAGCACGGTGACACAGTGGTTAGCACTGCTGCCTCACAGGGACCCGGGTCAGCACGGTGACACAGTGGTTAGCACTGCTGCCTCACAGCACCAGGGACCCGGGTCAGCACAGTGACACAGTGGTTAGCACTGCTGCCTCACAGTGCCAGGGACCCGGGTCAACACGGTGGCACAGTGGTGAGCACTGCTGCCTCACAGCGCCAGGGACCCGGGTCAGCACGGAGACACAGTGGTTAGCACTGCTGCCTCACAGAGCCAGGGACCCGGGTCAGCACGGTGTCACAGTGGTTAGCACTGCTGCCTCACAGTGCCAGGGACCCGGGTCAGCACGGTGACACAGTGGTTAGCACTGCTGCCTCACAGCGCCAGGGACCCGGGTCAGCACGGTGACACAGTGGTTAGCACTGCTGCCTCACAGCGCCAGGGACCCGGGTCAGCACGGGGACACAGTGGTTAGCACTGCTGCCTCACAGCACCAGGGACCCGGGTCAGCACGGTGACACAGTGGTTAGCACTGCTGCCTCACAGTGCCAGGGACCCGGGTCAGCACGGTGTCACAGTGGTTAGCACTGCTGCTTCACAGTGCCAGGGACCCGGGTCAGCACGGTGTCACAGTGGTTAGCACTGCTGCCTCACAGGGCCAGGGACCCGGGTCAGCACGGTGTCACAGTGGTTAGCACTGCTGCCTCACAGCACCAGGGACCTGGGTCAGCACGGTGTCACAGTGGTTAGCACTGCTGCCTCACAGGGCCAGGGACCCGGGTCAGCACGGTGACACAGTGGTTAGCACTGCTGCCTCACAGGGCCAGGGACCCGGGTCAGCACGGTGTCACAGTGGTTAGCACTGCTGCCTCACAGGGCCAGGGACCCGGGTCAGCACGGTGACACAGTGGTTAGCACTGCTGCCTCACAGCACCAGGGACCCGGGGCAGCACGGTGACACAGTGGTTAGCACTGCTGCCTCACAGTGCCAGGGACCCGGGTCAGCACGGTGTCACAGTGGTTAGCACTGCTGCCTCACAGTGCCAGGGACCCGGGTCAGCACGGTGACACAGTGGTTAGCACTGCTGCCTCACAGCGCCAGGGACCCGGGTCAGCACGGTGTCACAGTGGTTAGCACTGCTGCCTCACAGTGCCAGGGACCCGGGTCAGCACGGTGTCACAGTGGTTAGCACTGCTGTCTCACAGGGCCAGGGACCCGGGTCAGCACGGTGTCACAGTGGTTAGCACTGCTGCCTCACAGTGCCAGGGACCCGGGGCAGCACGGTGACACAGTGGTCAGCACTGCTGCCTCACAGTGCCAGGGACCCGGGGCAGCACGGTGACACAGTGGTTAGCACTGCTGTCTCACAGTGCCAGGGACCCGGGTCAGCACGGTGTCACAGTGGTTAGCACTGCTGTCTCACAGTGCCAGGGGCCCGGGTCAGCACGGTGTCACAGTGGTTAGCACTGCTGCCTCACAGTGCCAGGGACCCGGGTCAGCACGGTGACACAGTGGTTAGCACTGCTGCCTCACAGCACCAGGGACCCGGGTCAACACGGTGTCACAGTGGTTAGCACTGCTGCCTCACAGCGCCAGGGACCCGGGTCAGCACGGTGACACAGTGGTTAGCACTGCTGTCTCACAGTGCCAGGGACCCGGGGCAGCACGGTGTCACAGTGGTTAGCACTGCTGCCTCACAGCGCCAGGGACCCGGGTCAGCACGGTGACACAGTGGTTAGCACTGCTGCCTCACAGCACCAGGAACCCGGGTCAGCACGGTGTCACAGTGGTTAGCACTGCTGCCTCACAGCGCCAGGGACCCGGGTCAGCACGGTGTCACAGTGGTTAGCACTGCTGCCTCACAGTGCCAGGGACCCGGGTCAGCACGGTGACACAGTGGTTAGCACTGCTGCCTCACAGCGCCAGGGACCAGGGTTGGCAAGGTGGTACATTGGTTAGCACTGCTGCCTCACAGTGCCAGGGACCCGGGTCAGCACGGTGTCACAGTGGTTAGCACTGCTGCCTCACAGCGCCAGGGACCCGGGTCAGCACGGTGACACAGTGGTTAGCACTGCTGCCTCACAGCGCCAGGGACCCGGGTCAGCACGGTGACACAGTGGTTAGCACTGCTGCCTCACAGTGCCAGGGACCCGGGTCAGCACGGTGACACAGTGGTTAGCACTGCTGCCTCACAGTGCCAGGGACCCGGGTCAGCACGGTGACACAGTGGTTAGCACTGCTGCCTCACAGCGCCAGGGACCAGGGTTGGCAAGGTGGTACATTGGTTAGCACTGCTGCCTCACAGTGCCAGGGACCCGGGTCAGCACGGTGTCACAGTGGTTAGCACTGCTGCCTCACAGCGCCAGGGACCCGGGTCAGCACGGTGTCACAGTGGTTAGCACTGCTGCCTCACAGTCGCAGGGACTCTAATAAAGATTATTATTATTGGATACAGAGTAAAGCTCTCTCTACTTGCTCCCTGATGCTATTTGTTTCTGCTCCAGTCCAGGAACAGCTTCCAGAATGGAGACGTGGACGGTGCTCGCAGGCTGGGACGAGTTGCGAAGTTGCTGAGTGTTGTGGCTATTGTCGGGGGATTGGTGATTATCGCAGCATGTGTCATCAACTTCTCCAGTACGTCAGCGCAAATCCTCAGCACCAAATGTACCGGTGAACGGGAAGGAGTTTGGGTCCAATGGGATTGTGTACACTGGGGGTGAACGGGAAGGTGTTTGGGTCCATTGGGATTGTGTACAGTGGGAGTGAACGGGAAGGGGTTTGTGTCCATGGGGATTGTGCACAGTGGGAGTGAACGGGAAGGGGTTTGGGTCCATTGGGATTGTGTACAGTGGGAGTGAACGGGAAGGGGTTTGGACTCATTGGGATTGTGTACAGTGGGAAGTGAACGGGAAGGGGTTTGGGTCCATTGGGATTGTGTACAGTGGGAGTGAACGGGAAGGGGTTTGGGTCCATTGGGATTGTGTACAGTGGGAGTGAACGGGAAGGTGTTTGGGTCCATTGGGATTGTGTACACTGGGGGTGAACGGGAAGGTGTTTGGGTCCATTGGGATTGTGTACAGTGGGAGTGAACGGGAAGGGGTTTGTGTCCATGGGGATTGTGCACAGTGGGAGTGAACGGGAAGGGGTTTGGGTCCATTGGGATTGTGTACAGTGGGGGTGAACGGGAAGGGGTTTGGGTCCATTGGGATTCTGTACAGTGGGAGTGAACGGGAAGGTGTTTGGGTCCATTGGGATTGTGTACAGTGGGAGTGAACGGGAAGGGGTTTGTGTCCATGGGGATTGTGCACAGTGGCAGTGAACGGGAAGGGGTTTGGGTCCATTGGGATTGTGCACAGTGGGGGTGAACGGGAAGGGGTTTTGGTCCAATGGGATTGTGCACAGTGGGGGTGAACGGAAAGGGGTTTGGGTCCATTGGGATTGTGTACAGTGGGAGTAAACGGGAAGGGGTTTGGGTCCATTGGGATTGTGTACAGTGCGGGTGAACGGGAAGGGATTTTGGTCCAATGGGATTGTGCACAGTGGGGGTGAACGGGAAGGGGTTTGGGTCCATTGGGATTGTGTAGAGTGGGAGTGAACGGGAAGGGGTTTGTGTCCATTGGGATTGTGTACAGTGGGAGTGAACGGGAAGGGGTTTGGGTCCATTGGGATTGTGTAGAGTGGGGGTGAACGGGAAGGGGTTTGGGTCCATTGGGATTCTGTACAGTGGGAGTGAACGGGAAGGGGTTTGGGTCCATTGGGATTGTGTACAGTGGGGGTGAACGGGAAGGGGTTTGGGTCCATTGGGATTGTGTACAGTGGGGGTGAACGGGAAGGGGTTTTGGTCCAATGGGATTGTGCACAGTGGGGGTGAACGGGAAGGGGTTTGGGTCCATTGGGATTGTGTAGAGTGGGAGTGAACGGGAAGGGGTTTGTGTCCATTGGGATTGTGTACAGTGGGGGTGAACGGGAAGGGGTTTGGGACCATTGGGATTGTGCACAGTGGGAGTAAACGGGAAGGGGTTTGGGTCCATTGGGATTGTGCACAGTGGGGGTGAACGGGAAGGGGTTTTGGTCCAATGGGATTGTGCACAGTGGGAGTGAACGGGAAGGGGTGTGGGTCCATTGGGATTGTGTAGAGTGGGAGTGAACGGGAAGGGGTTTGGGTCCATTGGGATTGTGCACAGTGGGGGTGAACGGGAAGGGGTTTTGGTCCAATGGGATTGTGCACAGTGGGAGTGAACGGGAAGGGGTGTGGGTCCATTGGGATTGTGTACAGTGGGAGTGAAAGGGAAGGGGTTTGGGTCCATTGGGATTGTGTACAGTGGGGGTGAACGGGAAGGGGTTTTGGTCCAATGGGATTGTGCACAGTGGGAGTGAACGGGAAGGGGTGTGGGTCCATTGGGATTGTGTACAGTGGGAGTGAAAGGGAAGGGGTTTGGGTCCATTGGGATTGTGTACAGTGGGAGTGAACGGGAATGGGTTTGGGTCCATTGGGATTGTGTACAGTGGGGGGGAACGGGAAGGGGTTTGGGTCCATTGGGATTCTGTACAGTGGGAGTGAACGGGAAGGGGTTTGGGTCCATTGGGATTGTGTACAGTGGGAGTGAACGGGAAGGGGTTTGGGTCCATTGGGGTTGTGCACAGTGGGAGTGAATGGGAAGAGGTTTGTGTCCATTGGGATTGTGTCCAGTGGGGGTGAAGGGGAAGGGATTTCGGTCCATTGGGATTGTGTACAGTGGGAGTGAATGGGAAGTGGTTTGGGTCCATTGGGATTGTGTACAGTGGGAGTGAATGGGAAGGGGTGTGGGTCCATTGGGATTGTGTACAGTGGGGGTGAACGGGAAGGGGTATGGGTCCATTGGGATTGTGTACAGTGGGAGTGAATGGGAAGGGGTTTGGGTCCATTGGTATTGTGTAGAGTGGGAGTGAACGGGAAGGGGTTTGTGTCCATCGGGATTGTGTACAGTGGGAGTGAATGGGAAGGGGTTTGGGTCCATTGGGATTGTGTAGAGTGGGAGTGAACGGGAAGGGGTTTGTGTCCATTGGGATTGTGTACAATGGGAGTGAACGGGAAGGGGTTTGGTCCATTGGGATTGTGCACAGTGGGAGTGAACGGGAAGGGGTTTGGACCATTGGGATTGTGGATAGCGGGAGTGAACGGGAAGGGGTTTGGGTCCATTGGGATTGTGTACAGTGGGGGTGAACGGGAAGGAGTTTGGGTCCATTGGGATTGTGCACAGTGGGAGTGAACGGGAAGGGGTTTGGGTCCATTGGGATTCTGTACAGTGGGAGGGAACGGGAAGGGGTTTGGGTCCATTGGGATTGTGCACAGTGGGAGTGAACGGGAAGGGGTTTGGGTCCATTGGTATTGTGTAGAGTGGGAGTGAATGGGAAGGGGTTTGTGTCCATCGGGATTGTGTAAAGTGGGAGTGAATGGGAAGGGGTTTGGGTCCATTGGGATTGTGTAGAGTGGGAGTGAAAGGGAAGGGGTTTGGGTCCAATGGGATTGTGCACAGTGGGAGTGAACGGGAAGGGGTTTGGGTGCATTGGGATTCTGTACAGTGGGAGGGAACGGGAAGGGGTTTAGGTCCATTGGGATTGTGTACAGTGGGAGTGAACGGGAAGGGGTTTGGGTCCATTGGGATTGTGTACAGTGGGAGTGAACGGGAAGGGGTTTGGGTCCATTGGTATTGTGTACAGTGGGAGTGAACGGGAAGGGGTTTGCGTGCATTGGGATTGTGTACAGTGGGAGTGAACGGGAAGGGGGTTGGGTCCATTGGGATTGTGTACAGTGGGAGTGAACGGGAAGGGGTTTGGGTCCATTGGGATTGTGTACAGTGGGAGTGAATGGGAAGGGGTATGGGTCCATTGGGATTGTGTACAGTGGGAGTGAAAGGGAAGGGGTTTGTGTCCATTGGGATTGTGCACAGTGGGAGTGAACGGGAAGGGGTTTGGGTCCATTGGGATTGTGTACAATGGGAGTGAACGGGAAGGGGTTTGTGTCCATTGGGATTGTGCACAGTGGGAGTGAACGGGAAGGGGTTTGGGTCCATTGGGATTGTGTACACTGGGAGTGAACGGGAAGGGATTTGGGTCCATTGGGATTGTGTACAGTGGGAGTGAACGGGAAGGGGTTTGGTCCATTGGGATTGTGGATAGCGGGAGTGAACGGGAAGGGGTTTGGGTCCATTGGGATTGTGTACAGTGGGGGTGAACGGGAAGGAGTTTGGGTCCATTGGGATTGTGCACAGTGGGAGTGAACGGCAAGGGGTTTGGGTCCATTGGGATTCTGTACAGTGGGAGGGAACGGGAAGGGGTTTGGGTCCATTGGGATTGTGCACAGTGGGAGTGAACGGGAAGGGGTTTGGGTCCATTGGTATTGTGTAGAGTGGGAGTGAATGGGAAGGGGTTTATGTCCATCGGGATTGTGTACAGTGGGAGTGAATGGGAAGGGGTTTGGGTCCATTGGGATTGTGTAGAGTGGGAGTGAAAGGGAAGGGGTTTGGGTCCAATGGGATTGTGCACAGTGTGAGTGAACGGGAAGGGGTTTGGGTGCATTGGGATTCTGTACAGTGGGAGGGAACGGGAAGGGGTTTGGGTCCATTGGGATTGTGTACAGTGGGAGTGAACGGGAAGGGGTTTGGGTCCATTGGGATTGTGTACAGTGGGAGTGAACGGGAAGGGGTTTGGGTCCATTGGGATTGTGTACAGTGGGAGTGAACGGGAAGGGGTTTGCGTGCATTGGGATTGTGTACAGTGGGAGTGAACGGGAAGGGGGTTGGGTCCATTGGGATTGTGTACAGTGGGAGTGAACGGGAAGGGGTTTGGGTCCATTGGGATTGTGTACAGTGGGAGTGAATGGGAAGGGGTATGGGTCCATTGGGATTGTGTACAGTGGGAGTGAAAGGGAAGGGGTTTGTGTCCATTGGGATTGTGCACAGTGGGAGTGAACGGGAAGGGGTTTGGGTCCATTGGGATTGTGTACAGTGGGGGTGAACGGGAAGGGGTTTGGGTCCATTGGGATTGTGCACAGTGGGAGTGAACGGGAAGAGGTTTGGGTCCATTGGGATTGTGCACAGTGGCAGTGAACGGGAAGGGGTTTGGGTCCATTGGGATTGTGTACAGTGGGAGTGAACGGGAAGGAGTGTGGGTCCATTGGGATTGTGTAGAGTGGGGGTGAACGGAAGGGGTTTGGGTCCATTGGGATTGTGTACAGTGGGATTGAACGGGAAGGGGTTTGGGTCCATTGGGATTGTGCACAGTGGGAGTGAACGGGAAGGGATTTGGGTCCATTGGGATTGTGTACAGTGGGAGTGAACGGGAAGGAGTGTGGGTCCATTGGATTGTGTAGAGTGGGGGTGAACGGGAAGGGTTTGGGTCCATTGGGATTGTGTACAGTGGGAGTGAACGGGAAGGGGTTTGGGTCCATTGGGATTGTGCACAGTGGGATTAAACGGGAAGGGGTTTGGGTCCATTGGGATTATGTACAGTGGGAGTGAACGGGAAGGAGTGTGGGTCCATTGGGATTGTGTAGAGTGGGGGTGAACGGGGAAGGGGTTTGGGTCCATTGGGATTGTGCACAGTGGGAGTGAACGGGAAGGAGTGTGGGTCCATTGGGATTGTGTACAGTGGGAGTGAACGGGAAGGGGTTTGGGTCCATTGGGATTGTGTAGAGTGGGGGGTGAACGGGAAGGGGTTTGGGTCCATTGGGATTGTGTACAGTGGGAGTGAACGGGAAGGGGTTTGGGGCCATTGGGATTGTGCACAGTGGGAGTGAAGGGGAAGGGGTTTGGGTCCATTGGGATTGTGTAGAGTGGGAGTGAACGGGAAGGGGTTTGGGTCCATTGGGATTGTGTAGAGTGGGAGTGAACGGGAAGGGGTTTGGGTCCATTGTGATTGTGTACAGTGGGAGTGAACGGGAAGGGGTTTGGGTCCATTGGATTGTGCACAGTGGGAGTGAACGGGAAGGAGTGTGGGTCCATGGGATTGTGTACAGTGGGAGTGAACGGGAAGGGGTTTGGGTCCATTGGGATTGTGTACAGTGGGAGTGAATGGGAAGGAGTGTGGGTCCATTGGGATTGTGT
>NC_092725.1:7243000-7253151 GCF_047496885.1 Scyliorhinus torazame | reverse complement strand
GCTCTCTCTCTGTCACTGTCTCTCTCTCTCTGTCTCCTCTCTCTCTCTCTGTCTCTGTCTCTCTCTCTCTGTCTCTCGCTCTCTCTCTGTCTCTGTCTCTCTCTCTCTGTCTCTCGCTCTCTCTCTGTCTCTGTCTCTCTCTCTCTGTCTCTCGCTCTCTCTGTCTCTCTCTCTCTCTCTGTCTCTGTCTCTCTCTCTCTGTCTCTCTCTCTCTCATTCTCTGTCTCTCTCTCTCGCTCTCTCTCTGTCTCTGTCTCTCTCTCTCTGTCTCTCTCTCTCTCTCTGTCTCTGTCTCTCTCTCTCTGTCTCTCGCTCTCTCTCTGTCTCTGTCTCTCTCTCTGTCTCTGTCTCTCTCTCTCTGTCTCTCTCTCTCTCTCTGTCTCTGTCTCTCTCTCTCTGTCTCTCGCTCTCTCTGTCTCTGTCTCTCTCTCTCTGTCTCTCTCTCTCTGTCTCTCTCTGTCTCTGTCTCTCTCTCTGTCTCTGTCTCTCTCTCTCTGTCTCTCGCTCTCTCTCTGTCTCTGTCTCTCTCTCTCTCGTCTCTCTCTCTCTGTCTCTCTCGTCTCTGTCTCTCTCTCTCTGTCTCTCTCTCTCTGTCTCTCTCTCTGTCTCTCTCTCTGTCTCTCTCTCTCTCTCTCTCTGTCTCTCTCTCTGTCTCTCTCTCTGTCTCTCTCTGTCTCTGTCTCTCTCTCTATGTCTCTCGCTCTCTCTCTCTGAAATGCTGATTTGAAGGAATCTTTGTCTCATTCCCTCAGGACACGCACAGACGTCACTCACTGTGGGGAAGATGTGCAGCCCCCCCCCCCCCACCGCCCCCCACCCCCCCGATGATATCCCACAGTATTTCCCGACATGAAGCAAACATTGCAGCTGCCACAGGAAATATTAATGAGGAGATGATTATCGAGAAGACACATTGACAGCAGCGGCAGAGACTCTCTCCCAACATTCTCCATATTCTACACCGTCCCGAACACATCACTGTTCCCATGCAGGAGAAAACCATTCTGCCCATCGAGTGTGCAGTCCCGATGGACCCAAACCCCTTCCCGTTCACTCCCACTGTACACAATCCCGATGGACCCAAACCCCTTCCCGTTCACTCCCACTGTACACAATCCCAATGGACCCAAACCCCTTCCCGCTCACTCCCACTGTACACAATCCCAATGGACCCAAACCCCTTCCCGCTCACTCCCACTGTGCACAATCCCAATGGACACAACCCACTTCCCGTTCACTCCCACTGTGCACAATCCCAATGGACCCAAACCCCTTCCCGTTCACTCCCACTGTACACAATCCCAATGGACCCAAACCCCTTCCCATTCACTCCCACTGTACACAATCCCAATGGACCCCAAACCCCTTCCCGTTCACTCCCACTGTACACAATCCCAATGGACCCAAACCCCTTCCCATCCACTCCCACTGTGCACAATCCCAATGGACCCAAACCCCTTCCCATTCACTCCCACTGTGCACAATCCCAATGGACACAAACCCCTTCCCGTTCACTCCCACTCTACACAATCCCAATGGACCCAAACCCCTTCCCGTTCACTCCCACTGTACACAATCCCAATGGATCAAACCCCTTCCCGCTCACTCCCACTCTACACAATCCCAATGGACACAAACCCCTTCCCGTTCACTCCCACTGTACACAATCCCAATGGACCCAACCCGCTTCCCATCCACTCCCACTGTACACAATCCCAATGCACCCAAACCCCTTCCCGTTCACTCCCACTGTACACAATCCAATGGACCCAAACCCCTTCCCGTTCACTCCCACTGTGCACAATCCCAATGGACCCAAACCCCTTCCCATTCACTCCCACTGTGCACAATCCCAATGGACACAAACCCCTTCCCGTTCACTCCCACTCTACACAATCCCAATGCACCCAAACCCCTTCCCGTTCACTCCCCACTGTACACAATCCCAATGGATCAAACCCCTTCCCGCTCACTCCCACTCTACACAATCCCAATGGACACAAACCCCTTCCCGTTCACTCCCCACTGTACACAATCCCAATGGACCCAACCCGCTTCCCATCCACTCCCACTGTACACAATCCCAATGCACCCAAACCCCTTCCCGTTCACTCCCACTGTACACAATCCTCAATGGACCCAAACCCCTTCCCGTTCACTCCCACTGTACACAATCCCAATGGACCCACACTCCTTCCCGTTCACCCCCACTCTACACAATCCCAATGGACCCAAACCCCTTCCCGTTCACTCCCACTGTACACAATCCCAATGGACCCACACTCCTTCCCATTCACTCCCACTGTACACAATCCCAATGGACCCAAACCCCTTCCCGTTCACTCCCACTGTACACAATCCCAATGGACCCACACTCCTTCCCGTTCACTCCCACTGTGCACAATCCCAATGGACCCAAACCCCTTCCCGTTCACTCCCACTGTACACAATCACAATGGACCCAAACCCCTTCCCGTTCACTCCCACTCTACACAATCCCAATGGACCCAAACCCCTTCCCGTTCACTCCCACTCTACACAATCCCAATGGACCCAAACCCCTTCCCCTTCACTCCCACTGTGCACAATCCCAATGGCCCCAAACCCCTTCCCGTTCACTCCCACTGTACACAATCCCAATGGACCCAAACCCCTTCCCGTTCACCCCCACTCTACACAATCCCAATGGACCCAAACCCCTTCCCGTTCACTTCCCACTGTACACAATCCCAATGGACCCACACTCCTTCCCGTTCACTCCCACTGTGCACAATCCCAATGGACCCAAACCCCTTCCCGTTCACCCCCACTCTACACAATCCCAATGGACCCACACTCCTTCCCGTTCACTCCCACTGTACATAATCCCAATGGACCCAAAACCCCTTCCCGTTTAATCCCACTGTGCACAATCCCAATGGACCCAAACCCCTTCCCGTTCACTCGCCACTGTACACAATCCCAATGGACCCAAACCCTTCCCGTTCACCCCCACTCTACACAATCCCAATGGACCCACACTCCTTCCCGTTCACTCCCACTGTACACAATCCCAATGGACCCAAATCCCTTCCCGTTCACTTCCCACTGTGCACAATCCCAATGGACCCAAACCCCTTCCCGTTCAATCCCACTGTACACAATCCCAATGGACCCAAACCCCTTCCCCGTTCACCCCCACTCTACACAATCCCCAATGGACCCACACTACTTCCCGTTCACTCCCACTGTACACAATCCCAATGGACCCAAACCCCTTCCCGTTCACTGCCACTGTGCACAATCCCAATGGACCCAAACCTCTTCCCGTTCACTCCCACTGTGCACAATCCCAATGGGACCCAAACCCCTTCCCGTTCACCCCCACTGTACACAATCCCAATGGACCCAAACCCCTTCCCGTTCACTCCCACTGTGCACAATCCCAATGGACACAAACCCCTTCCCTTTCACTCCCACTGTACACAATCCCAATGGACCCATACCCCTTCCCATTCACTCCCACTGTACACAATCCCAATGGACCCAAACCCCTTCCCGTTCACTCCCACTGTACACAATCCCAATGGACCCAACCCCCTTCCCGTTCACCTCCCACTGTACACAATCCCAATGCACTGCAAACCCCTTCCCGTTCACTCCCACTGTACACAATCCCAATGGACCCAAACCCCTTCCCGTTCACTCCCACTGTACACAATCCCAATGGACCCAAACCCCTTCCCGTTCACTCCCACTGTACACAATCCAATGGACCCAAACCCCTTCCCGTTCCCTCCCACTGTACAGAATCCCAATGCACCCAAACCCCTTCCCGTTCACTCACACTGTGCACAATCCCATTGGACCCAAACCCCTTCCCTTTCACTCCCACTCTACACAATCCCAATGGACCCAAACCCCTTCCCATTCACTCCCACTGTACACAATCCCGATGGACATAAACCCCTTCCCATTCACTCCCACTCTACACAATACCAATGGACCCAAACCCCTTCCCGTTCACTCCCACTGTGCACAATCCCAATGGACCCAAACCCCTTCCCGATTCCCTCCCACTGTACAGAATCCCAATGGACCCAAACCCCTTGCCGTTCACTCCCACTGTGCACAATCCCAATGGACCCAAACTCCTTCCCGTTCACCCCCACTGTACACAATCCCAATGGACCCAAACCCCTTCCCGTTCACTCCCGCTATCCACAATCCCAATGGACCAAACCCCTTCCCGTTCACTCCCACTGTACACAATCCCAATGGACCCAAATCCCTTCCCGTTCACTCCCAGTGTACACAATCCCAATGGACCCAAACCCCTTCCCGTTCACTCCCACTGTGCACAATCCCAATGGACACAAACCCCTTCCCGTTCACTCCCATTGTACACAATCCCAATGGACCCAAACCCCTTCCCGTTCACTCCCACTGTGCACAATCCCAATGGACACAAACCCCTTCCCTTCACTCCCACTGTACACAATCCCAATGGACCCATACCCCTTCCCATTCACTCCCACTGTACACAATCCCAATGGACCCCAAACCCCTTCCCGTTCACTCCCACTGTACACAATCCCAATGGACCCAACCCCCTTCCCGTTCACTCCCACTGTACACAATCCCAATGCACGCAAACCCCTTCCCGTTCACTCCCACTGTACACAATACCAATGGACCCAAACCCCTTCCCGTTCACTCCCACTGTACACAATTCCCAATGGACCCAAACCCCTTCCCGTTCACTCCCACTGTACACAATCCCAATGGACCTAAACCCCTTCCCGTTCCCTCCCACTGTACAGAATCCCAATGCACCCAAACCCCTTCCCGTTCACTCCCACTGTGCACAATCCCATTGGACCCAAACCCCTTCCCTTTCACTCCCACTCTACACAATCCCAATGGACCCAAACCCCTTCCCATTCACTCCCACTGTACACAATCCCGATGGACACAAACCCCTTCCCATTCACTCCCACTCTACACAATACCAATGGACCCAAACCCCTTCCCGTTCACTCCCACTGTGCACAATCCCAATGGACCCAAACCCCTTCCCGTTCCCTCCCACTGTACAGAATCCCAATGGACCCAAACCCCTTCCCGTTCACTCCCACTGTGCACAATCCCAATGGACCCAAACTCCTTCCCGTTCACCCCCCACTGTACACAATCCCAATGGACCCAAACCCCTTCCCGTTCACTCCCGCTATCCACAATCCCAATGGTCCAAACCCCTTCCCGTTCACTCCCACTGTGCACAATCCCAATGGACCAAACCCCTTCCCGTTCACTCCCATTGTACACAATCCCAATGGACACAAACCCCTTCCCGTTCACTCCCACTCTACACAATCCCAATGGACCCAAACCCCTTCCCATTCACTCCCACTGTACACAATCCCGATGGACACAAACCCCTTCCCGTTCACTCCCACTCTACACAATACCAATGGACCCAAACCCCTTCCCATTCACTCCCACTGTACACAATCCCAATGGACCCATACCCCTTCCCGTTCACCCCCACTGTACACAATCCCAATGGACCCACACCCCTTCCCATTCACTCCCACTGTACACAATCCCAATGGACCCAAACCACTTCCCATTCACTCCCACTGTACACAATCCCAATGGACCGAAATCCCTTCCCCTTCACCCCCACTGGACACAATCCCAATGGACACAAACCTCTTCCCATTCACTCCCACTGTGCACAACCCCAATGGACCCAAACCCCTTCCCGTTCACTCCCACTGTACACAATCCCAATGGACCCAAACCCCTTCCCGTTCACTCCCACTGTACAGAATCCCAATGGACCCAAACCCCTTCCCGTTCCCCCCCACTGTACACAATCCCAATGGACCCAAACCCATTCCCGTTCACTCCCACTGTACACAATCCCAATGGACCCAAACCCCTTCCCTTTCACTCCCACTGTACACAATCCCAATGGACCCACACCCCTTCCCGTTCACTCCCACTGTGCACAATCCCATTGGACCAAAACCCCTTCCCGTTCACCCCCACTGTACACAATCCCAATGGACCCAAACCCCTTCCCTTTCACTCCCACTGTACACAATCCCAATGGACCCACACCCCTTCCCGTTCACTCCCACTGTGCACAATCCCATTGGACCAAAACCCCTTCCCGTTCACCCCCCACTGTGCACAATCCCAATGGACCCAAACCCCTTCCCGTTCACTCCCACTCTACACAATCCCAATGGACCCACACCCCTTCCCGTTCACTCCCACTGTGCACAATCCCATTGGACCAAAACCCCTTCCCGTTCACCCCCCACTGTGCACAATCCCAATGGACCCAAACCCCTTCCCGTTTACTCCCACTGTGCACAATCCCAATGGTCCCAAACCCCTTCCCGTTCACCCCCAGTGTACACAATCCCATTGGACCCAAACCCCTTCCCGTTCACCGGTACATTTGGTGCTGAGGATTTGCGCTGACGTACTGGAGAAGTTGATGACACACGCTGCGATAATCACCAATCCCCCGACAATAGCCACAACACTCAGCAACTTCGCAACTCGTCCCCAGCCTGCGAGCACCGTCCACGTCTCCATTCTGGAAGCTGTTCCTGGACTGGAGCAGAAACAAATAGCATCAGGGAGCAAGTAGAGAGAGCTTTACTCTGTATCCAATAATAATAATCTTTATTAGAGTCCCTGCGACTGTGAGGCAGCAGTGCTAACCACTGTGACACCGTGCTGACCCGGGTCCCTGGCGCTGTGAGGCAGCAGTGCTAACCACTGTGACACCGTGCTGACCCGGGTCCCTGGCGCTGTGAGGCAGCAGTGCTAACCACTGTGACACCGTGCTGACCCGGGTCCCTGGCACTGTGAGGCAGCAGTGCTAACCAATGTACCACCTTGCCAACCCTGGTCCCTGGCGCTGTGAGGCAGCAGTGCTAACCACTGTGTCACCGTGCTGACCCGGGTCCCTGGCACTGTGAGGCAGCAGTGCTAACCACTGTGACACCGTGCTGACCCGGGTCCCCTGGCGCTGTGAGGCAGCAGTGCTAACCACTGTGACACCGTGCTGACCCGGGTTCCTGGTGCTGTGAGGCAGCAGTGCTAACCACTGTGTCACCGTGCTGACCCGGGTCCCTGGCGCTGTGAGGCAGCAGTGCTAACCACTGTGACACCGTGCTGCCCCGGGTCCCTGGCACTGTGAGACAGCAGTGCTAACCACTGTGTCACCGTGCTGACCCGGGTCCCTGGCGCTGTGAGACAGCAGTGCTAACCACTGTGACACCGTGCTGACCCGGGTCCCCTGGCCCTGTGAGACAGCAGTGCTAACCACTGTGACACCGTGCTGCCCCGGGTCCCTGGCACTGTGAGACAGCAGTGCTAACCACTGTGACACCGTGCTGACCCGGGGTCCCTGGCCCTGTGAGACAGCAGTGCTAACCACTGTGACACCGTGCTGCCCCGGGGTCCCTGGCACTGTGAGACAGCAGTGCTAACCACTGTGACACCGTGCTGACCCGGGTCCCTGGCGCTGTGAGACAGCAGTGCTAACCACTGTGACACCGTGCTGACCCGGGTCCCTGGCACTGTGAGACAGCAGTGCTAACCACTGTGTCACCGTGCTGACCGGGTCCCTGGCACTGTGAGGCAGCAGTGCTAACCACTGTGACACCGTGCTGACCCGGGTCCCTGGCGCTGTGAGGCAGCAGTGCTAACCACTGTGTCACCGTGCTGACCCGGGTCCCTGGCGCTGTGAGGCAGCAGTGCTAACCACTGTGTCACCGTGCTGACCCGGGTCCCTGGCGCTGTGAGGCAGCAGTGCTAACCACTGTGTCACCGTGCTGACCCGGGTCCCTGGCACTGTGAGGCAGCAGTGCTAACCACTGTGTCTCCGTGCTGACCCGGGTCCCTGGCGCTGTGAGGCAGCAGTGCTAACCACTGTGTCACCGTGCTGACCCGGGTCCCTGGTGCTGTGAGGCAGCAGTGCTAACCACTGTGCCACCGTGTTGACCCGGGTCCCTGGCACTGTGAGGCAGCAGTGCTAACCACTGTGTCACTGTGCTGACCCGGGTCCCTGGTGCTGTGAGGCAGCAGTGCTAACCACTGTGTCACCGTGCTGACCCGGGTCCCTGGTGCTGTGAGGCAGCAGTGCTAACCACTGTGCCACCGTGTTGACCCGGGTCCCTGGCACTGTGAGGCAGCAGTGCTAACCACTGTGTCACTGTGCTGACCCGGGTCCCTGGTGCTGTGAGGCAGCAGTGCTAACCACTGTGCCACCGTGCTGACCCGGGTCCCTGGTGCTGTGAGGCAGCAGTGCTAACCACTGTGTCACCGTGCCAATCTGGGTAGCTGGCGCTGTGAGGCAGCAGTGCTAACCACTGTGTCACCGTGCTGACCCGGGTCCCTGGTGCTGTGAGGCAGCAGTGCTAACCACTGTGTCACCGTGCTGACCCGGGTCCCTGGCGCTGTGAGGCAGCAGTGCTAACCAATGTGCCACGGACCTCCTGGCCGACAAGGCCTTCTGCCAGAAAACATCACAGGCCATCGGCGATTGCGTGACTAACAACCAGAATGGGGAGGCCTCACCCTCCACGTTCTGGGAGGCGCTGAAGGCTGTGATTAGGGGAGAGATTATAGCCGACAAGCTCATAGAGACAGGGAAGAAAATGCGGCGAGGCAATACCTATCGACTCCATCCTGGAGGTAGACCGTATATACTCCGAGGGCCCGACTGTAGAGCTGCTGGCGGGGAGGAGAAAGCTACAAATGGACTTTGTCCTGCTCTCCACGAGGAAAGCAGGCGGGGAAGGCACCAGGACCCAACGAGTTCCCGGCAGACTTGCGGCGGTCTGGCCCGGCACCTACGGGAGACGTTCGCAGACTCACTCGCGAGGGGCACTTTGCCTCCAACGCTAACACAAGCCACGATCTCGCCAATACCCCCAAAAAAGTTAAGAAAATCCACCAACGACTCTGCTTTCTCAGAAGACGAAGGAAATCTTGCCTGTCAGTTACGACCCTCACCAACTTCTACAGATGCACCATAGACAGCATTCTTTCTGGTTGTATCACAGCTTGGTATGGAGCCTGCTCTGCCCAAGACCGCAGGAAACTACAAAAGGTTGTGAATGTAGCCCAGTCCATCACACAAACCAGCCTCCCATCCATTGACGCTATCTATAATTCCCGCTGCCTCGGAAAGGCAGCCAGCATAATTAAGGACCCCACGCACCCTGGACATTCTCTCTTCCACCTTCTCCCGTCAGGAAAAAGATACCAAAGTTTGAGGTCACGTACCAACCGACTCAAGAACAGCTTCTTCCCGACTGCCATCAGACTTGTGAATGGACCGACCTTGTATTGAGTTGATCTTTTATCTACACCTTGCTGTGACTGTAACATTATATTCTGCAGCCTCTCCTTCCTTCCCTATGTACGGTACGCATTGTTTGTACAGCAGGCAAGAAACAATCCTTTTCACTGTGTACTAATGTGACAAAAGTAAATCAAATCAAAGCCAAAGACCTGACAGAATGTGGATCCCACAGACCGAAATGGAAGTACGTCATTGAGGTACTGGAGCGGTTTGAACGAGCGACACCTCGTGGGTGAAGCGCCTGTACAATGCTCCCAAGGGGAAGCTCTGAATACCTCCCGCTGCCCAGGGATGCCCACAGGACCCGTCCCTGGAAATTGAACCCCTGGCGATCGCCCTGCCAGAGGCCAGAGGCGGGAAGGGTACCCGAAGAGGAGGCAGTGAGCACAGAGTCTCGCTCCATGCGGGCGTCCTGCTCCTCTACACCCCAGGGCAGCCTGAAAGCAGACGGGCAGCTCCTGGGGGAGCTCAGAGCGTTCCCGGGTCTACAAAACAAGCTGGGCAAGAGCGAGGCCAACCCCAGCTGCAGGGATCCCATTCAAACCAACCCAAAACAAATTCCGCTACCTGGGGATCCAGATAGCCAGGAACTGGACAGGGACGGGGTGGGGTGGGGGTGGGGGGGCCTCAATGAGGACCTGGAACGAAACGAGGCAGCACGTTGGTCTGACCGAGATGTCCCCCATGGGCAATCAGCACAAATTCCCACCAGAGACGCCCCCACATTTCAGAGGAGGAGACAGAACGGGGGGGGGGGGGAGACGCGAGCGGTCAG